>NC_046658.1:83515579-83518440 GCF_010883055.1 Belonocnema kinseyi | reverse complement strand
ATTGCCCTTGCAAGTTTTGTCAATACTTTGACGTAAATTCTCTGTAAATTAACAATGAAATTGTTTAGTTTATTCATAAAACAAACTGTCTAAGCAAAATTTGATTTGTATATGTCAAATTATTGCACATTTAACAAAATATCGGACTTTTCACAGAAGATTAATTTTCTACCAAAAAAGACGAATTTTCAACCAAATAGTTTAATTTCAAGTGAAACAAGATCATTTCTAACCAAAAAACTGCGAATTAAGAAAAGAATGAATATTCAACAAAAAATGAAATAATTACGTTTTTATTTTAAACCAACAGCGAATTTTCCACAAAATAGTTTATTTATAAACAAAACCACGAATTTTCAACCATGAAAAAACCTTTTCCACGAAAAAAATCGAAATTTTCAACAGAATACATGACATTTCAACTAGGAAATAAAACTGATTTAAACAAAAAATGGAATAGTTACATTTTCAACACAAAGCGAGTTTTAAATAAAAAAAAAGTTCTATTTTTCATAAATAAATATAGATACATTTTCGACAAAAATTGAAATATGTAGTCAAATTTTCCGCTAAAGAAATTAATTTTCTACAAAAAAACGAGGTTTCAACAAAATAGTTCTTTTCAACCAAAGAAGAAATTTGTTGACAAATATTTATTTTCAAACAAGAAGATTAATTTCCTATAAAAAGACGAATTCTCAATAAAATGCGTGAAGTTTGAACCGACTAGTTTTGAACAATTTTGAAGTTTTAGCCAAGATGATGCATTTTCTACCAACAAAAGAGGGTTTTTCAAAGAATTTGTTGAATTTCCAAATAAAAAAGATCAATTTTCAACCAAAAATAGAATATTTATATTTTTAGCTGAAAAAATTAATTTTCAATAAAAGAAAAGATTTTCAACAAAATAATAAAAAAATTTAACCAAAGAGAAGAATCTTCAAACAATAAAAGGAATTTTCCCATGTATCATTTGATAGTTCTCATCATGAAAAATAGACAAATTTTGACAACTTGTACCAAATATCTTGCAATTAATTGTTTCTTAAAAATGAGCAAGTTCTAATAATAATTTCAACATTCTACCGATAAAATTTCCTAACATTCAAACTTTAAGCGTTAAAAATTTAATTATTTTAAAATCCAAATGTTGAGAATTTCACAGGGTAGCTAAAAAACTTCATTTTCAAAATTCCTAGATTTTCTCTTGATTTTTCCCGGGCTAATTAAAAAAATTTCCTGATCAGTGATTTTCAAAAACTAGAATTTTAATCTTTGAATATTTTTAACATAGAAACATTTCTGAACGGAAGAGAGCAATTTAAAATTAAAATTAAAGAAATTTTAATTAGTTTTTTTTATTTCTACAAAAAAATGATTTTCTCACGATAAAAGACGAATTGTTAATCGAAAAGGGCTAATTTTCAACAAAATACTGGAATTTCTCACTCACAAAATGGTCGAATTTTGAAAGAACAAATATTAAATTTTAACGAAAAACAATTCCATTTTTAACCAAATAGTTAAATTTTGTAAAAGTCGATTGAATTTTCATCGAAAAAAGATTAAATCTCAATAAAAAATCACGAATTTACTGTTAAAATTGACGAATATTTAACAAAACAGTTGAATTTCCGACCAAAAAATATGAGTTAAAAAAATACTTGAATTTTCAACAAAATATTTAAGTTCTTAATCAAATAGTTTTAATTTAACCAAATAGTTGAATTTTCAACTTAAAATGATGAAGTATTTTTCACTAAAAAGGCGAATGTGCATTTGAGAAGATTATTTTTTTTTTACCAAAAAACGAATTTGCAATAAAATATATAAATTGAAAGAAATGTAGTTTTCACAAAATAGTTGAATTTACAATCTATTAATATTAATTTTCTAACAAAAAGACGAATTTTTAACAAAATAATTTAATTTTCAACCTAAGACATGAATTTCCAACTACAATAATTAATATTCAAGTAAAGAAACATTCTTCAGTCAAGAAAGAAAAAAAAGTTCATCCAACTTTTGTAACTTTCAAGCCAAAAGACAAATTTTCTGTAAAACAGTTGAATTTTCATCCTAAAAGAAAGAATGTTCAACAAAAAAGTTCGTTTTGAACCAAACAGCGGCATTTTTAACCAAAAATTAAATTCTTTTGAATTTTTTCATATGATTTCTCTCAATGATTACAATTTTTTTGAAGTTTTACATTCACCTTCAATTCTAAGGCATTTAAACAAATTCTTTTTAATTACAATGAATTTTTGTAAACTCATTTAAAAATTTCTGGATTCAATGCATTTATTAATTTTTCTGAATTTTTTTTCAATTTACTCGATTTTTTCAAAATTCATCCATAATTTGTATTGATATCATCGAATTCTTAACATTTCTCTTAAATATTTTTCAATTCACTCCAACTTTCCTGAAATAAATGGAAATAAACATTTTTTCAATTAAGGGCATGTGACACAGTTAAATACCTATATTACCGACCACAGTTTTTCAGTTCACTGAATGTTTTTTTGAACCTAAGAACTTTTTTTGTAAATAAAATATCGAGCTAGGAATATCGAGGTAGGAACTTCTCTGAAAATTATTTCATCTTTTTTCTGAACCTCAACATTTTTTGAACGTTCCAACTTTTTTTATACATAAAAGATCGGTCTCAAACTTTAAGAAATGCAAGAGCCGAAAGAAAACTACGTTTAAGTACAAAGCTTAATAATAAAAGATGTGAAAAAATATATTTCAACAATCAAAACAAGTGTATCAAGGTAAAGTAAATGGCAACGTGCCCAGAGGTAGACCGCGGAAAGAATGGTTAGAATGTGTGAATGAGACCCTACTTAGAAGAGACA
>NC_046658.1:83504742-83515479 GCF_010883055.1 Belonocnema kinseyi | reverse complement strand
TTGAAAATTAAAATTCGAAAATTTTTTCTACAGCCTCCAGGGGACTTCGTTTTCGCACGAAAAAATTTTATGTGCCCTTATTGCATCCGGACCCACAATTTTGTTACACAAATCTTTCCTCTGTTGAATATGTTTTTAAATAACTGATTTTTTTAAACACTTCTTGCGTAATTTTGTTACACAATTTGTCTTTTTTAAGTTAATGTTTTCTTAAATGTATTACCAAATAGACAATGAACAAGTTATAAAAGGGAGAACCAGGGGCTTTTGGGTGCTGTGTGAATCACTCTGTTGGCTGGTCTAGTTAGTATTTCGATAGCTCTCAATCAGCCAATCAGTATACAGACGTCTGGAGAAAATGGAATTATTTCTTTGATTAAACTCTAAGTTTTATTTCATTACCTTAATCCCATAATTTTGAATTTAGTTTAAAAAGTTCATTTTTAATTATGAAAAACAAATTGTCAACCAAAGAAATAAATTGACAACCAAAAAGATGAATTCGTCACCAAGATGATTAAATATTAAATATTCTGACCGAAGAAATCAATTGTAAAACATAATGATAAAACTAATGATGAGTTAAATTTTCAGTTAAAAAATCTAATTCACAAAAAAAGAAAAGAATTTTGAACAAAATAGTAAAATTATGATGAATCTTCAATAATAAGAAAATTAATTTTGAACATAGTTGAATTTTCGACCAAAAAGATGAATTATTGTCAGCAATAAATATTAATATTTTACGAAGAAAGACGTATTTTCAACAAGATGCGTGAATTTTGAACAAAATAGTTCAATTTTCAGCTAAAGAAGATAAATGTTCAACCAAACATGCAGTAGTTAAATTTTCAGTTTAAAAAATTAATTCTAAAGAAAAAACAAGAATTTTCAACCAAAAAGTTCAATTTTGATAATTCTTCAACAATAAAAAATGAATTTTGAACTGAATAATTGAATTTTCGACCAAAAAGATGAATTTTCAACAAAATAGTTAAGTTTTTAACAACACAATTTTCAACAAAACTATGAAATTTTATCAAAAACACATAGATTTTTAAGGAAAAGTGTAATAGTTGAATTTTCAACAAACAACACTGAAAGTGGAACTATATTTAATTTAAAACTTTGAACTAAAATTAATACTTACCTTTTTTTATTCAGAATTGTTTAATTCGAACGCTTAATAATTTACACGTATGATATAGAAGCTTTTTTGACATTTTCAATTAAACACTATTGAATTAAATGGCGTTAAGCTGCCACAAATTTTAAACTTATATGAATATTTTGAAAATGTAAATCGACCCTGTTATTTTTAGCGGTCTAAAAATCATAAATGTTCACATTTGTATAATTTCAAACTATTTTAAGTCAGAAACATTAAAAATTGAAAGATCATTGTTCTTGTTTGAAACTCGAACCTTTCTAAATTAGAAGTTAAATTATTTGAACATTAAGTTCATTAAAATTAAGAATTTTTCAAATGTTCTTTATACATAAAAACGCAACACTTACATATTCATCAGATTGTTCTTAAATTTAAATAGAACGTCTAAAGTCTAAATTTAGTCTTTCTATTTTAAACGATTCACTTTTAAATTGTTTATTTTTAATAGCCAATTTATAATTGCTGATTTCAAATGAACAACAAAATATTGCTAAATATTACAACTTTTTTTTTTAATTAGAAAATTGCAAATTAAATGGGTCAAAAATGGAATATTTTAGACAAAATATTACTTAAAGGCACTTTCTATGGCTACGGAAATTTCCGTAAAGTTTGCCCTCTATAGGTGAAAACGGGGTTAAAGTTACGGAAAATTCCGTAATCATAGACATTGCGATATTTTAATAGGATTTGAAATTTAATAAAAGGATTTATAATGGATCTTTTACCTTGAAGTTATTTTAACATTAAAAATAGCTTCAAAAGTTTCAATCGTACGTTTACATTTTCTTAATTACTAAGTATTTTCGAAACGAAACAATTGTTTAATTTTTATCGTTAAAATCTGTAACAATTTTTTTTTGAACAGCTTCCGAATCGCCTTGTAAAATCCATTACTTTTTAATTTTTAATACTTGAACTACTATTCAATTTTGGTAATCATGAAGAAATGAATTTCCAACTAAAATAACAAATCTTTAACAATAAGCAAAAAATTAATTTTCAACAAAGAAGATTAATTTTTTATGTAAAAGACGAATTTTCAAAAAAATACATGAATTTTAAACTAAAAATACATCAATTTCTAACCAAGAACGGAGTAGTTAAATATTCACTTTAAAAAATTAATTTCCAATAAAAAAGTAGTTTCAACAAAATAGATCAATTTTCAATCAAAGAAATGAATTGTCAGTTGAATTTTCAAACCGAAAAATATGAATTTTCAACATATTCCACTAAATATTTGAATTTTCAACTCAAAAAGACGAATTTTCAACAAAACAGTTGATTTTCCAATCAAAAATTTCCAACTATAATGATGACTCCTCAATAAAAAATCATTTTTAACCAAACAGTTGAATTTTAAGTATAAAGATTAATTTTCTACCGACATAAAAATTTGTAAAAAAAAATGAATTTTTGAACAAAAAAATAGTAACTTTCCAAAAAAAATAGAAAAGTTATATTTTCAGTAAAAAAAAAAATTCTGGCCTAAAAAAAATAGTTTGTTAAAAAAAAGTTAAATATACAACAAAAAGAAGGTTTTTGGATTAAAATGATGAAACATAAACAAACTAAAAATTAATTTTTAATAAAGTAGTTCCACATTAACTAAGTAGTTGAAAATCCTCGATCAAAAAAGAATATTTTTTAAATCATTTTTAGCATAAAAATGGAAATTTCGACAAAAAAATTGAATTTTCAAACAGAAAAATATGGATTTTCAACTTATTCCACTAAATATTTGAATTTTCAACTCAAAAAGACAAATTTTTAACAAACCAGTAGATTTTCCAATCAAAATTTTCAACTATTACAATGAATCCTTCATAAAAAATTATTTTTAACCAAACAGTTGAATTTTCAACCAAAAAGAAGAATTTTTAAGTATAAAGATTAATTTTCTACCGACATAAAATTTTTTAACAAGATACATGAATTTTTGAACCAAAGAATATACATTTTCAAAAAAAAATAGAAATTGTTATATTTTCAGTAAAAAAAATGGAAATTTCGACAAAACAGTTGAATTTTCAAACCGAAAAATATGAATTTTCAACGTATTCCACCAAATATTTGAATTTTCAACCCAAAAAGACGAATTTTCGACAAAACAGTGGATTTTTCAATTAAAAAGATGGACTTTTTTGCTTTTATCAAGCCTGCTGAATTCTGCTAAAAAATTATGTTTGTTCTTCAACTTTAAATTATACAAATGTATTTTTCGAGATCAATATTTTAATGCAAATAATTGAGTCATTAGTACAATTTGAAAATTATTTTAAACACTTTTCAGAATTTTCAATTCTTTAAGGCTATTAGATGTTTTCCTTTCTTTTTAAATGTTAGCAAAATTCCACAAATGTCAAGTTTTTGAATTTGAAATGATGAACAAAATTTAGACGCAAACAATAAAAATCGCAAATATTCGTTTTCAGGCATGTAAAATCAGGACATAGCACAAAAAATCGAAAAATCTGGACACCGATAAAAAATCAGGACGTCTGGTCACCCTAATGAGGATACTTTCGGAAGTTGAAATTAAAACATACCGTGAAAAGGAACCTTTCAACAAAGCTCCAGCGTGCAACAGCTCAATCGTCTCCTCGACAGCAATGTTTCCCCAGTGGGAAAGTTCAATGACTCTCTCCAACCTCGTGACAGTCAGGAACTTGTTATTATTTTCAAAGTGTACAATCAGCTCCTCGGAAGAAAAAGATTGTTTCTTTTCAAAAGGTCCATAAGTAATTGAGGAATCACTCTGGCTGACCGGTTTGATTTTGGAGTAATTTTCAACGTTCCTGGATGGTAAAACGACCGTCGTGGACTGCTTGGTCACAGAATAGGGAGAATAAAGGTATACATTTCCAGTATATTTTACAAGCTGCTTCTCCTTCTGCCTGATTTGCTTAGGATGAGGAATCAGTTCATGAGTGGAAACACTCTCGACGTCGACGTTGACAGATCTACCAGGTTGAACCAGATCCTTCAGTTCAATGGAGAAGAAAATTTTGTCGGGATGTTCCTTGACTTTGACCTGGGTAACTTTCAAATCGGCGCGACCTGGTTCCCGTAGACGAGCCGCCAAGGAGCTCACGTGTTCCTTTTGTTTCGGATCAAACGCGTAGAGGAAGTTTTTCACAGGACTTTTTCCGCCATTCTCGATAATAAGTTTTGCCGTTATCTTGGTGACTTGGGACTGCAAATCAATGCTTCTCTCGACATTTTTGATGACTAGGTTGGAATCCACCACTTGCGAGTTCGTCAGGGACAAAGTTTGAGATAAAATGAGAACTATGATAATTAAAGTTAACCTAGGCACCACCCTCGAAATCATATTTACTATTTTATAGTGAATTCATAGGTTTTTAACTAAGAAAAAGCGATTTTTATCGACCGGCACTGACACCGAACACTAAGCATGGACGTGGCGGCTGTGTGGCGGCTGGCAGCAATGCACACACAGATGACATGACAGACGTGGCCACTGATTACTGGGCTTTAGGCGAGTTTACAATATTTATAATTCCGCACTTTTAGCTATTAATAATTGATTTTATAATTAATTACTATTTTTCTACAAGCTTTAACGTTCCTTTTAAGTCACGAAATGCAATTTTTCAGGTTAAATATAAATTTTAAAGATGCGAATGATTCCTAACCTTAAATGTGAAACATATCACTAGTTTTATTGTTCTTCATGGTTAGAAAAGTCTACTATTCAATGTGAGCATTGAATTGAATACATTGCAAACAGCGAAATTTTAACAATAAAGAATAATGACTAAAGATACTTATTTACTGTCTTATTGTGATAAAACTTTTTTTTTTAATAAGTTAATTTGAATTTAGTGGCCAAAATTACACCGGCTCCAGTAGCGCCAAAAACGGATATTTGAATCTGCTACACTTCCGTTCGCAACTTCGCACATTGCGAAACAACATTGTACATGCAAGAGGCAAGAGCACGTGTTTGTGTTGGTGTCCTCCGCCATTGTATGTCATCATGTGCGGTCAAGTGCTTGGATTTTTTAAAATGAATATTGTTTAATAATTGTTCAGCTGTTAGCCAGGAAAAAAGACAACCGCATTGTTGTACGTCTTTAATTTTAATAGGATACTATTTTGGACGTGCCATGTTAAACGCATAGAATAATTCTTTTCTAAAAATGCAACCCTAACCTGTAAGTACATGTAATCTATAACGTTTGTAATATAAAGTACGACAAAAAAGTATGATTTGTATATAAAATTATGAAAAATGTGCTTTGACAATAATTTGTTTTTAATCTCTAATGCTTCTCTCACATTAGTGTATCGGTATATTCTCATATTTTTATGTACTACCAGTTTTTTTATATGTGTGAAATTGTACGAGGGTTTCGCGAGTATAACGTTATTGCTATAAATCTTTCCTATTGTTTATTTCTTGCTCAAAAACGGATTGTTTTCCTCAAATAATTTTTTTTTATTAGAGCTTTCAATTAAAGTTTAAAAATAGTAACATTTTTAAAAATAAAAGGTATTGACAACTTTCTCCATATTCTGTTTTGTACATAATTTGTGAAGGATAGTAATTAGGTTTAGTTGCACCTAATATCTTTAGTTTGTTAATGAATCATTTATTAATTATTTTATTCATGTTATTTTCTTATTACCCAGCACAAACAAATTTTTGTTTCTAGTTTTAACAGAGAAAAACTGTTTTAATAAATTAAAATTTTCGTTTAATTTGAGAATACTGTGTACAATTTTAAAATCTTTAATTTGAAATTTTGAAAAACTGGGAAAATAGTTTAAACATGGGGAAACTGATTTTTTTTCTTAATTTTGAATAAGTATGTTCAAAATATGATAACAACTTTCTCAAAATGGTCAAAATTTTAATAAAAATTAGAACTAGTGCATACTTGGAAAAGATAGGAATTAGTTTTAATTCTATGTAATATTTGTTATTTTTTTTTCTTAAACTTGAATATGTATGTGTATGAAAAAGGTAATTTCTCGAGACTATCAAAATTTAAATAAAAATTAAAACTTGTAGATGTTTGTAAATGATACGAACCAATTATATTTGTAGATAATATTTTTATTTTCTTAATAATTCTTTTATTCATTATTTCGTGAATTTTTTTTTAATACATGATTATTTTTGCATTTTATAATTTTATATTAGAAAATGTGGTTTTGTACATTTGTAGAGAATACGAACAATTTTGAATTGTAATTAATATTTTCATGTTGGTGTTATTTTTTGTGCTTAATTTTTTTATAATCAATACATTCAAAATTTCGTTTAAAAGTTGAGAACATTGTGAACATGTTTAATATCTTAAATTTTGAAATTTGAAACACTGGGGAAATATTTTAAGCACCGGAAAATTGATTTTTTCCTGAAAGTTCAATGAGTTTGTGTGCAAAAGATGATAAAGTTTTAATAAAAATTAGAACTTGTACCTATTTGAGAAGGATAGATATTAGTTTAAATTCTATCTAAAATTTGTTTTAGGAATATTGTTTACATTTTTTAAATCTTAAATTTGAAAAAATGGTATTGTACACTTGTAGAGGATGCGAATCATTTTAAATTGTGTTCCATTTTTTGTTGCTGTACTTTTTGTGAGCGTATTTTTGTTTATAATCAATAAATATAAAATTTTGTATAAAAGTTGAGAACATTTTAAAAATATTAAATTTGAAAGACTGGGGAAATATTTTAAACACCGGAAGTTAATTGTTTTTTGAAAGTTAAATGATTTTGCGAGCGAAAGATTATGACAATTTTCCCAAAGTGCTCAACATTTAAATAAAAGTTAGAACTTGTTTTGTGAAAATTTGTAAATAATAGGAATTATTTCTAATTTTTGTATTTTTTAAATAATTAATCTAATTATTATTTGGGTAAAATCGCCCGATTGTTTTTGCCTATAGTTAATAAATTCCAAATTTCGTTTAAAAGTTGAGAATATTGTTTACATTAAAAAAATCTTGTATTGTACATATTTGTAGAAGATACTAATTAGTTATATATATTTAATATTTTTATTTTGGTATTATTTTTTGTGAATAATTTTGTTTCTGGTTAATAAATTCCAAATTGACTTTGAGAGTTTAAAATATTGTGTAAATTTTCAAAATCTTCCATTTGAAAATTTTAAAGACTGAAAATATTAGGAAAAAATAACACAATTTAAAAGATAACATTTTCAAACTGCTAAAAATGCAAATAAAAATTAGAACTTTTATTGTATATATTAGTAAAGGACACGAATCAGGTTTTTTGCACCTAATATTTTAATTTGGAGAATAATTTGTTTATTCATTGTTTGGTTAAAATTTTTTTTATATACACGATTGTTTTGGTTTGAGGCTAATAAATTCGAAATTTCATTTAAAAGCTGAAAATATTGTGTACATTTTTTTAAATCATAAGTGAGAAAATTTGAAATACAGAAAATATTTTAAAGACCAAAAAGTTAATTTTTTTCTAAAACTTCAATGAAGTTGTGTTTGAAATTATAGTTGGAACTTATTTTCCAGGTGAGGCGACTTAGGGAGAAAAGCTTTACAGTTAGCAATACTGTATTTTAAAGAATCGCATTAACTAATCAGCTAAAATACAAAATGTTGCGTTTACAAAGTATCGTTAACGCAAGCGACTCGCTCTGTTTTTCGTAAGTATTAGACAGTATACTTTTTTAAAAGAAAAAATAATATTGTTTGTTTTACATCTAAAATATTATTCTATTCACAATTAAAATATGCTACTATAAGTTTTATATTTTTTAACTTACAAAATTATTAATTATAATTAATATCTTAATATGACTTTTTAAAACTCTAATGTAAAATCTTATTAATTTATTTTTATGATTAAAATTAAATTTGTTGTTACCGTGCAATACTATAGCTATAATAGCATATATTTATACAATATTGAGGCACTAGGACAAATTATTTTAAAGTAAATAATCTGCAATTTAAACAAAAACACTGTATTGCAACAAAAATATAACTTTATCTGTATCACGATTTAATTATCAATGATAGTATTTTTTTTTTATGTATCATTGGGTGAAAATGAAAAAGTTGACAATATGATGTCCCTGGAATATTATACACTTGTAGTTAGAGGAATAATTGTCTAAATGGCAGGATTTTATTAAGCGTATTTTCTCAAATTATTACCTATGTATCCATTATTTTTACTTTACTCCGTATAAAAAGAAATTCGATTATATATGAGTAAAAGTCACCCGATAGCGTTATATATTTTAAGAGATAGCATAAGATATAATTGTTGAATACACCTATTTTGCAGAATTAATCGCAGAATTAAAACATCAGGAATATGGAATTTCGTTTAATTAAAAATGATTTTAATTTAATTAAACATTATATTTTATTTTTATTATAGTGTAAATAAATTCCATATTTAAACTTCTTGAGATCTAAAATTGCTATTTTGTCTCACAATATATCATCAATGGTTTATGTCAATAGATTATCATTAAATATAAAAAATTATAATTATAAGATAAGAGAGTACGTCCTTATCTCGCAAATAGTTATTTTTATTTTGATTGCAATTAATATTAATAGAAAAAAAATGTTTTATATTGATTACAAATAACGTAAACCGACCATTACTGTGACAGTTACGAAAAGCTAACCTTTATAAACACAATTTTAAAATGGTGAATTATAATTTTTTGTACAAAAATCGTTATAATAAGTGACTCATACATTATTTGATCGATTAAAACAGAAAATACTTGATTAATTTTATAGTTAATTAATATAAATTGATTTTTTTTAACTAGTCATATCGCCCATTAGTGGGACAAGAATTTTGGGCTGTATACTTAAGCGAGACACAAAATGAGCCAAAATAAAATGGTACAAATAACTTACAATTATAGCATAAATTAAAAGGCAAAAATGGATTGTTATAAATCATAAGGAATTTATTTGCCCTTTTTAAAAATAAAATTCATATCAACATGTTAACATTTTTCTAAACAAAACAACAAGATATTATTAAATTAAATTAATTAATATAAAAATATTGCTTGTAAGCTCAACGTCAACTCCTTAGGTAAGTAATTTAATAGTAACTCATAAATTTAATTTTTAATCAAATTAGTAAGTATTCATTAACATTTAATGTTGTCGATTAATATTAAATATGATAAATATTATTAAAATTAATATTATCGATTTACTTACAAATTTATCTGTTTGATTATAAATTTTTATATAGAATTCATTTTAATGAAAATTAGTACATAAATTGAAAAAAGTATTCAAACAATTTAAATTATTTTTTGGTTACAAATTTTATTATTTGGTTAAAACTTTCATTGAATGAAACATCTTTTTGATTAATATCTGAACTATTACACCATTAAGCCATTTCCCTTTCGGGGTAGGCGTGACTCACTCGACAGGGGAAAGGAGTAGTGTGTGGAAGGAATAGAGATTTTTCAGATTGATCCAGAATTCTCGTGCTATTTAAGTAAATAACACGTTCGTTCCGCAACACTGCTCCGACCCAGGTTGCTGATCAATCTCTCTAGCAATCATCCCAAGCGAAGAACCTCACGAAGTCGTTATGTAAGGTTCCCCACTTGGGTCCATTAGTGGCCAAGGTCTTTTGTTTCAGGCGTCATTCACTCTACTGACACTCTTTTTATTAACTATTTGCCGCCATACTTTCCTGTCCTGGCATACTTCTCTAGCTTCTTTTATGTCCATGCAGGCTCTCGTGTTTCTGTGACTTCTTATGTCTCTTCTAACTAGGGTCTCATTCACAAATTCTAATCATTCTTTCCGCGGTCTACCTCTGGGCACGTTGCCATTTACTTTACCTTGATACACTTCTTTCGTTAGTCGTTCATTTGGCATTCTCTCAACATGTCCGAACCATCTTTACCGATTTCTTTCCCATGTGTCTACTAGCGTCTCTTCAGCACCACATTCTTTTAGAATTATCTCGTTACTTACTTTGTCCATTAGGGTTTTCCCGCTCATTATGCGCATGAATCTCATGTCAATTGCGTTAATTTTACTCTTATCTTTTTTTTGATAAGTCCATGTCTCGCTACCGTTTAGTACAGTCGGTACAAATATAGAATTATGTATTGCCATTTTAGCTTTATTTGATATATTTTTACTTCAGATGAGGGGACCTGCTCTACCAATAACCTTCTTACCTTCATTTATTCGTCTATCTAATTCCTCATCTATCTTCCCGTCCCTGGTAAATAAGCTACCAAGGTATACGAGCTTATCAACTTGTTCAATTCTCTCATCATTTAATAAAATATTGCATAGTGTTTTCTCACTCTTTCCTTCGAACACCATAGTTTTTGTTTTATTTGCGTTAATTTTGAGGCCCATGCTCTTCATGCTTGCATCTAGTTTATTCAACATTTTTTGTAGGTCTTCGATATACTCTGCCATAACAACCTTATCATCTGCGAACGCTAACCCTCGTACCCTTACTGTTTCGAGATGCACACCCTCTTCGTCGAAGAGAGCCATTCTTAAACACTTGTCCATAA
>NC_046658.1:83464464-83504642 GCF_010883055.1 Belonocnema kinseyi | reverse complement strand
GTACTCGCCACCGTGTTTAAGCATTTCAGCGTTAATACCGTCTACACCGGCAGCCTTACCGTTTTTCAAGTTCTTAATTATATCCCTAACCTCAGTGACACAAACTGTTTCAATTGAGTTTTTCATCGCATCGTGTTCAACATCGCAGTTGTGGTGTTCTATAGCTTCATCTTCGAATTGTCTCCTAAAATAGTCTCTGAAAGCCTCTAGTATTCCGTCTGCATCATCTACCATTTCCCCTCTACTATTTCTCATGTTGACAATTTCTGTACTTTTGTGTCCTTTCATTTTTTTATAAAGTAGTTTCCTGCTTCCTTCAAAGTAGTTTTGTATTTTTATCTCTTCTTCTGCTCTAATGGTATCTTTACTTTTTTTAACTAATCGTTTAAGTATCCTGTTTTCGCGTCTATAATCATTTCTACGTCCACTTATTTCCGTTGAAAATTCGTCTTTTTGTTTCGAAAATTTATATTTTAAATTATAAATTTTTAATTTTTAGCAAAAATGCAACTGTTTGTTAAAAAAAATCATTTTTTTTAATGAGAAGCATTATTTGGTTGACAAACTATCTCTTGTAGTAGAAGTTTTATCAGTTTCAGTTACAAGTCGAACTATTTGGGTGCAAAATTTGGATCAATTAAATTTTTTGAATGAACTAAATTTTTTAAATATATAATTAAAAAATTTTGTCGTTCAAATATCAACGATTATATTTTTGGATAATAATTCATCTTTTTTTGTCAAAAAATAGTCTATTTTATTTTAAAATTCAACAATTTTTTCAGAAAATTTTAGTATTAGGTTAACCAAAAAAGGTGAATTCTGATCAAAAATATAGTACTTGATATTTCAACCACAAAATATTTTAATAGCAAATTGAAAGCAGTTGAATTAGTTAAAAGAAAACGAATTTTCAATAAAACTGTTAAAGCCTCAACCTAAATAGATTAATTTTCAATCACAGTTGTATTTTTTCACGAAAGATGAAATTTATAATTAAAAAGATAAATCTTAGACCCAAAAAGACGAATTTGCAACAAAATGTTTCAAATATGAATAAAAAAAAAGACTTTTCAGTCAAGATAGAAAAAAATTTGTAACCAAACTATTGAATTTTCATTGAAAAAAGACGAGTTTTCTTCAAAACAGTTATATTTTTAATTCGTAAATATAAGTTTTTAACAGAAAAGTTCATTTACTTAATTTATTTAAAAAAGTGAAATAGATAATATTAATATCGTTAATATTTCATATATTTAATATTAAATTTTAATGCATATTTACTAATCTCAGTAATGGAAATACAATTGCGCAACTCGCGTTGAAATATCCGAAACTGAGACAGTCAGCGACAGCTTCTCCCGGTTTAGGCAACTTCGTCAAGAATTTTTCCAAATGCGGGACATTAAAATATTCATAACTTATCAAACAAAATCGCTAAAAAAAGTTATGAATTTTATTCCTAAACATATTAAAAATATGCAAAAATATTACTTTTTATATTAATGTAGGAAATTTCAATAATACAAGGCTATAAAAGTTATGGGAAAAGTTTTGAAATACAAAAAAATGGCGAATTTGGCAGCAGTTAATTCACAGATTTCAAGGAGTATTTTTTACTAGTTGTATAACTTTTTACGTTGTCCCAGTAATAGTCGGTTTACCTTATTTATTTTTTTTCGCATTTGACTCAAAATATAATGATTCCAACTTTTTTATTTTCACCCAAATAAATTAATATAATGCCTAATGAAAGGATTTTCTTCTTTAGTTCGATTGGAAGAAGAAAAGCGTTAAAAAGCGTAGGCAGCGCACAGAATTTAATTTTCAGGGCGCTTATCACAAATAGAAACGAAAATATCTTGTCTTCAGTTTCATCGACGTCTACTACTAGTAGACTCTTATTTAGAAATTCCATTTGGTTAAAGATGCCATGTATGAATGAAATTCATACACAAATAATACCGCGCTGTCAGGCTGGTAAAACTAATCAAATGAATAACATAAATCTCAAAATTGAATTGAATGTAAGCATCTAATTTTTAATTTTAAAACCGCATATTTATTACGTTTTTTAAACCTATTAAATGTATTTGCAATCAGAAATTATTAAATAACTTTTTTTAATAATTTATAGGAGGACGCGGAAATAGCTGATAATGAAAAAAATGGAGCGGGACCAAGAAGGCATCATAGCGAGAAACAGCTGCTTCATAAACAAACTGCTTACCATACAGGTGAGATTTTCCTTCACCGTTGAAATAAAATATTTAATGCGCACTAATTTAATTATATAAATATCATGGTTGCTACATAGCAGGGAATTTCAGAAAGTCAGGGCATTTAAAAATGCTCAAGAAAAGTTAGTAAGTGTCAGGGAAAACTTGAATGAGTCAGTGAATTTTCGCTAAACTGAAGATAAAGTTTAGGGGTCATCCAAAAATTAAATAAGGCGTTTTTTTTTAATTTTCAATTACCCCTTCCCGCCATATAAAATACCGTCAGATTTGCTCTGATCCTCCCAAAATATCTTACTAAGATTTTATAAACTTAGAAAATGAACACACATATAAATTCTGTTAATTAAATGAATGTGGAACCTTAATAAGATTAGATTTTGAAAATAAAATGTGTTAATAACTATTAAGTTTTACAAAAGTATAATTGTATATATTTTTTTTAGAATTGCTCAACAATTTTGATAAAAAATCATTGTTTTTCGTTGAAAAATAAACTATTTTGTTAAAAAATTCAATTCTTTTCTTGAAAATTAAGTTCTTTGTTTAAAAAACATATTTTCGTTCTGAAAATTCAACTTTTTTTGTAGAAAATTCGTGTTTTGTGACATGAAAATTCAACATTTTGGATGATAATTTTTTTATTTGTTGAGTGAAAATGATTTCTTGATTGAAAATTCAACCGTTTTGTAAAAAATCTTATTTTTTAGATTAAAATGATACATTTTGTGTGAAATGTTGTTTTCTTTATTGACTGAAAAATCTTTCTTAATTGAAAATGTAACTTTTCTATTGAAATTTGTCTTATTTGCTTTAAAAACAAGTTTTTATCTTTTTTGTTAAAAATGCAACTATTTAATTAAAAATTAATCTGTTTTAGTTAAGGACACAACTATTTTGTTGAAAATTCTTATTTTTTCCTTCAAATTTCCACTATTTGGTTTAGAATTCTTCTTTTTCGACAGACATATTTTAATCTCATTGGTTGAGAATGCAGCTATTTCGTTAAAAATAAATTTTATTTGGTTGAAAATTAATGTTTTAACTAAAAATGTAACTATTCTGTTTTAAATTAAAAATCTATCTTTTTCAGCAGTTGGAACTTTTTTGGTTAAAGAAAAATTCATTTCTTTGTTTAAAATTTTAACTCTTTCGTTGAAAACTTTCCTTTTTTGGTTTTTTAATTAAATAATTTTGCTAGAAAATTTGTATTGTTGGCTTAAAAATTCAACCTTGATGAAATTTTTTTTCTTTATTGACTGAAAATTTTTCCTTAATTGCAAATTTAACTCTGTTGTTGTAATTCGCCTTATTTGGTTTGAAAACAGATTTCATCTCTGGCTGCAAATGTAACTATTCAATGGAAAATTAATCTGTTTTGGTTAAGGAATCTACTATTTTTTTGAAAATTCGTCTTTTGTTGTTCAAAATTCCACTATTTGGTTTAAAATTCGTCCTTTTTTATAGAAATGTAATCTCATTGGTTAAAAGTTGAACTATTATGATAAAAATACATTTGATTTGGTTGAAAAATAATGTTTTTAACTGAAAATTAAACTATTTTATTTTACGTTGAAAATTAATATTCTTTAGTAGTTGAAAATTGAACTAATTGGTTAAAAAATCATGTATTTTGATGAAAGTTCGTATTTTGTTAAAGATGATTTTTATTGGTATTGAAGATTCTTGGTTTTAGTAGAAATTCATTGCTTTGTTTGAAATGTAACTGTTTTGTTGAAAGCTTGTCTTTTTGGGTTAAAAATCAAATTATTTTGCTAGAAAATTTGTACTTTTAGCTTGAAAATTCAATCTTTTGGATGAGATTTTTTTCTTCATTGACTGAAAAATCTTTCTTGGTTAAAAATTCAACACATTCGTTGAAAATTCCACTTTGTGGTTCGAAAAGTAATCTTTTTTTGGTTGTGGATTCAATTAGTTTTCTGAAAATTGTAATTTTTGTTGTTGCAAAAATAATTGTTTTCATTGAAAAATTAAGTATTCAATTTTCGGTTTAAAATTTATCTTTTCGAGTTTCAAAATCAACAATTCGGTTGAAAATTCGTTCTTTCTTGGTAGAAAATTCATCTTTTTGGTTAAAAAATTAATTGTTTTGCTGAAAATGCGTTTATTTCGTACAAAATAACCTTTAACTAAAAGTTAATCTTTTTTAGATAAAAATTCATCTTTTTATAGAAAATTAACCTTTTTGGTTAAAAAATGATTTAATTCGTCTTTTTTAGCTGAATGTTTTTTATTTATCCTATTTGAATCTTTTTCAACTGTTTTGTAGAAAATTTGTCTTTTTGGCTTAAAAACTGAACAATTTAGTTGAAAATTCATGTAATTTTGTTCAAAATTTGCATTTTTTGTAAAACATTAATCTTCTTGATGGAAAATTAATCTTTTTGGTGAATAATTTAAATATTTAGCTAAAAATTACTTATTTTGTTTAAAGATTCAACTGCTTAGTTGAACTAATAGGTTAAAAAGTAATTTTTTAAGATTTAATTTTTTGGTTATAAATTTAACTATTATGTTAAAAATTCGTTTTCTTTGGGTAAAAATTAATTTAATAATTTGAAAAATAAACCATTTCATTTTTAGTTTAAAATTCAACTATTTTCTTGAAAATTGTTGGGTTTTGTTGAATGTTCATCCTTTTTTTTATAGAAAATTAGCCTTCTTGAATAAAAATTCATTTTTTCGTTGAAAATAAAACTATTTGATGTAAAGCCGCTTTTTTCAATCAAAATAGTTTTTAACTGCAAATTTATCTTTTTTATTTGAAATTCCATGTGTTTTGTCGAAAATTTACCTTTATTGCTAGCAAATTAACCTTCTTGGTTGAAAACTCATTTTTCTGGTGGAAAAATAAACTATTTGGTTAAAAATGTATCTATTTTGTTTAAAATGATATAGCTTTAAGTTTCAATATATGTAGTATTACTATTTTTTTTAAGACCCTCAGAAGAAACAGTAAAATTTTATGAAACCCCTCCACCCCCCTGAATGGTATTACTTAATTTTTTTCCCTAATTTATAGATGACCTATTATAAATGTCTGTCTAAATTGTTACTAAGTCTTCAAGATAAGACTAGAAATATTTTTTTACAGTAAAATTATAGATCTTTTAGGTGCAACTTTGTTTTTATATTCGAAAGAAAAATTGATCACGGTCAGGAAAATTGAAAAATTGGTCAGGGAAAGTCAGGGAATTCCGAAATTGGGATTTTGTAGAAACCCTCTATATAAATAAATATTTGCTTGAATGGTTTTTACAGAAATTCTCAAGGAATTTCCGATACCGGTTTCTTCATTGCATAGCATCTACTCGATAGTCCAGTCACAGCTGAAACTCGAGCAAGCCATTACTTTTACCTACGCAGAAAAGAAGCAAAAATGGACTTGCAATTGTACAGTGAAGTGGCCAGAAGAGCGGGTTTTTACTGCTACGGATCGTTCGAAAAGAGGGTCGGCATCTGCAGTAGCTTTACAATGTTTGAACTGGCTGAAGGAATCAGGAAAATTAAAGAATGGCTTGCCGGTTGTTTTTGATGTAAGAAAAATACAGTCGTCATTGCGACAACCTTCTAGAATACACCTCGAACTTCAGTTGCAAAAGAAAGTTGAGGAATTACTTCACAAATATGAGACTGTAAGTGATTTCGATTCTTTTCAAATTCAAGTTTTTTTCCCTCACAGTCAACAAGATTCACATTTTATTCTTAAAATTTCAGTCCGTCAAACCAATCATAGCAAAAGCTGAATTACCAAAGTTTGAGCTAACGGAGGATGATGCAGATGTTGGCAATTATTCGAGAGATAGTTGGACTGCCACTCTTAGGCATAGGAATATTATCAACAGGCCTAAAATACATTCTGATGATAGAAATTCCGAACTTTATAAGAGACTGCAAGAGAGGAAACCTGTTGGTTATGAATTACCCATCAATTCGTACAAGTACGTACAAATATTTTTTATTTCTCGTCTATAAATATGTGAATTTCGAAATATTTTCAACTGTTTTGGCTTTTTTTTTTACGAAAAATATTCTAATATTGCACTATTTTAATTTTTAGGACTTATTTTTTGAACATTTTAAAGTCGAAAACGTTCGAAATCGAGTATTTTCAGATTCGATTATTAACACATGAATAAATGTATATTTCATTCTTACTGTTTAAAATTGGTATAATTTTGCCTTAATTGTCAGTATAGTTTATATTGAATAACTTTGAAAAATTATTCACTTCGAGTGAAAAGAGTTTTAAAATCAGCATTTTGATTTCATAATATTGAAAAGTAAAAAGAATTAAATTGAAAGTGTTCAAAGTTAAAAAAGCTTAGAATTATAAGTTTTTAAAATAAATAAGTCACAAACTAAACAGTATTTGAATTTTAAAGGCTTCAAGAATATAAACATTATTTAATAAAGGCACTCATCTTTTATTAGTAACGAAAATTTCAAATTTAACTGTTTTCTGTTTCGACTGTCTTTAAAATTAGAGATCCTTCCCAATTCATTAGAATTGAAATAGACAAGTCTAGAGTTAAAAAAAAATGAAATTTTAATTTAAAAACCTAAAAGGCATTATAAGTTGAAAACCTTTTTATTAACAAAATGTTACAATTCAGGCTACTCGAGTTCAAAATGCATGCACATTGTAAAATTATAAACTTGTCGCATTTCGAAAAAATGTAAGTTGTTATGGTTAGATTTTCATTTTGATTTAATTCAAAGCATTCAAAGTATGTAAAAACTCCTAGAATCTTAAAACTCTTCAAAGTGGATTTTCTCGTGGGGGAAATTGAACAATTATCGTGGAATAAGTAAAGCAGCAATTGATTTTCAAAGATTTTCTTTATCTTTGTAAATGTTTCAAACCTGAGTTTAATTTTAGTATTTTATGCGATTCTTCTTTTTTTAGTAATATCATATATTTTGGTTCTTTTTCGTAATCTTCCTAATAGCCCAATTTTCAAAAATTTCGCATTCAAAACTTACATCAAGAAAAAGGAGAGGAATTTGGCAATTCAAATTTCTTAATTTTTTTAGGTTCATAAAAATGAGATTTGGTCATAAAAAAACTACAAATCTTGAAATCTCCCAAGATTTTTGAAAATCTTGCATATTATGTAGATGACGAAATAAAACTTTCAGTGTCAGGCTGCTTTTGATTTCCATTTTTTTCGGTCTATCCAGTATATAAGTTTATGATTCAAAGAATTTAATGTCATCATTTTGCTACTATTTTTCAAACTATGTGCCTCTATTGGCACCATTTCAGGATGGCCGCTAAAATTAAAAAAGGAACTTTCTTTAAAGAGATTCTAAAATGATTTTCAAATTTTTTGCGATTCATTCTTCAATATTTTTCAAAATGACAGTCTTAAACAAATTATTTTATTAGCCCAAATGTTCAGTAACGGAATCACTTAATTGATATCAAATCAGGACGGTTCTAATGCTCCAAGTCACAGAAATAAAAAATGCAATTTTTTTCTAAAACTTGGATAGATTTGGATATATTTTAGATATACAAATTTTATTACTATTCTTTTTTTAAATCGACCAAAGAATTTCAAAACAGTTAAAAGTTAAGAAAATAGCGTCGTTTTGTTTAAAGATAGAAAGTGTAATTTCCACAAAAAACCAACAATTATATTGTTTGTCTTTTTTTAAAAATATTTTTATTTTATAAGAAACACAATCCTGTGAGTTTTATGTGTGAAAACCTGTTTCTCACTTGTGATATCTTCATATTGATTATGAGGAAATTTTGAAAATTAAATTTTTAGAAGAAAAAAATTATTTTACTTCCGGAAATGGTTTAGCCTGCTTAACATTCAGGGAATGTCTTGATTATGAAAGGAGAAGTTCCATATAAAATTTTAAAAACATATAAGTATCGTTTTTTTTGTGAAAGTGGATTTTATATTTTCAAACAAATTTCAGTGTCACAATTTTGTTCATTTTGAACCTTGAAATTGGACAAAAATCATGGTATTTCGTTTATTAGAAAAAAACCATGGATTAAAAAAAAACTTAACAAAAGCCAGGAAATTTCTACAAGAGGCACTTTAAATAACTTTAAAGAATAATTATAAATTAAAAATTTCAATTAAAAATGATTTTATTCAGTTTGTAATGATTCTATATTTTAAATGTCACTAGATTAGAATTCTGATTTTTAATTTTGAATGGTCAGAGAAAATCAGAAACCTTTATGTGATTTGAGAATTTAATGAGCATTTATAAGCATTTTGAATTACGATTTAAAAAATCGTATTTTCTATCTTAATAATATAATAATTAATTAAAGGTAAAAGAAGTCAAAGTAATAGAAAAAATATTATTTGCTATAAGATTAATAATATTAGTGCAAAAAATGTTGTTACTTCATAAATATATTTTAATCACTTTTTAGTTGAGTTTTCAAATCAAAAAGGTAAATTTTCAACCTAAGAAATGAATTTTTCACGGAAATGATGAATCTTCAAACAAAAATATGAATTTTTAACCAAATAGTTAAATTTTCAACCCAAAAGAATAATTTTCTACCAAAGAAGACCAATTTTCAACGAAATATATGAATTTTCATTAAAAAAAGATGAATTTTCAACCAAAATTAGAATCGTTAAAATGTTAGAAAAATAAATTTTGAACCAAAGAACAAAGGATTTTCAACTAAATAGTTCTTCTTTCCATAAAAAATGATGTTTTAAACAAAAATAGGAGAATTAAATGTTCAGTTAAAACAATCAACCAAAAAAAATTGAATTCTTAAAAAAGAATTCAATTTTAAACCCAAAAGAGAAAATTTCTACCAAAAAAGATACAGTTTCAATAAAATATTTCAATTTTCAACTAAAAATATAAATTTGAACCAAAAATATGAGCTCTTGACGAAATAGTGGAATTTTCAACCCAAAAGATGAACTTTCTATTTAAAAAAAAACTAATTTTTAACTAAACATTTTTTAACCAAAGAAATGAATTCTTAACGAAAAATAGAATAGTTAAATTGACTACAAAACAGAACATTTTTTAACGAAAAAAAATACATTTCTATCAAAAAAGGTAAATTTTCCACAAAAATTGGAATAGTTAAGTGAATTTTCAAATAAAGTGATACAAAAAATAATTAAAAAGGACGATTTTTGAACAAAATGCATGAATTATTCACTAAAAAATATTTTTTTCAACAAAATATAGATTATTTAAATTTTCAGTCAGAAAAATAAATTTTTAACGAACAAGATTGATTTTTCAACAAAATGATTACATTTTCAACCAAGAACAAATTAATTTTCAACCAAAAAGATAAAATTTGAATTAATTGGTTAAATATTCAATCAAAAAATATGAATTTTGGACCAAAATTATTTACTTTTCAATTCGAAGAAGACGAGTTTTCAACACAATAAATGAATTTTGATCTAAAAAGATAAATTAAGTACCAAAAATAAAATAATTAAATTTGCAGTTGGTAAAATAAATTTTCAGTTAAAAAAAAACGAATTATTTTCCATAAAATAGTTCAATTTTGAACCACAGAAATGAATTTTTAACCGAAAAGATGGAGTTTCGACTAATGAAAGTACTATTCTAACATAAAAGACGGATTTTCACCGAAAACATATCAATTTTTAACTAAAAATATTTTAATTTTTAGTAAAAAACTTAATTTTCAATAAAATCAATATAAATTTTCAACGAAATAGTATATTTATCAACCAAGAAGATTAAATTTCTATAAAAAAAGATCAATTTTTGTCAAAAAATGGAAGAGTTACATTTTCTCTTTAAAAAATGAATTCTAAATCCTAAAAAACTAATTTTCAACCAATAAGATGAATTTTCTATCAAAAATGGACGATTTTTTAAAGAAATTATTCGACTTGAAGTGTAGAACATGCCTGATTTGAAAATGATCCTATCAAATATTACTGAATGTTTAATTTATTGTTGTACCTCTTTAATTATAGCATAAAATTGTTGATCGAACTATTAAAAGAATAAGAAAAGTCGTTTTAAAATATTTTTTTCATGAGCGTTAAAAATGTGTGATTACCGTGAATATACGAGGATTTCTTTTTCCTCCATTAAAACGGCCAGCTTCTATTTATGCTCTCTGAAGTGAATTCGAGCCCTGACATGTTTAAATTTTTGTTATCAGGGATGAAATCCTGAAGCAGATAGAAAATAATCAGATAGTTCTGATCAAAGGAGACACGGGTTGCGGGAAAACGACTCAAGTTCCTCAATTCATTATAGATAGTTTTACGAAAAAAGGTCAAGCCAGCAAATGTAATATCGTAGTTACCCAACCTCGAAGAATTTCTGCAACTTCACTTGCAGATCGTATTGCTCGCGAAAGAGGAGAAAGGTTAGGCGATGTGGTTGGCTACAAAGTCAAGTTGCAACAACATCTTCCCCAAACTCCCGGCGCGATTTTATTTTGCACGACTGGTGTATTGCTCAAAAAAATGCAGGACAATCCCGACTTGATTGGCTGTTCGCATCTTATCCTCGACGAAGCGCACGAAAGAAATGTCGATATTGACATGCTTCTAGCACTATTGAAGCGGGTTGTGAAGAAAAACAGGGACATCAAGATCATTATAATGTCGGCGACTTTAAATGCGGACCTTTTTCAAAATTACTTCGAATGTGCGAGTTTAGAAATTCCGGGAAAGTCATACCCCGTGAAAATGCACTTTGCAGAAGATATTGCTGAGCTGGTTCGTGCAAAATGGATTTTTGAAGAACCAGAGCAAAAGTACTATCGGCCTCAAGTGGAGAGCGATAAAGTGGCAAAGGTGGTGCAGTGGATAAGTGATAATAAACCACAGGGCGCTATTTTGTGCTTCCTGCCAGGATGGACTGAAATAGTCCAGGTGGAAAAGCTTTTAAAGGAGAATAATAGGAAAAGAAACAGACAAATGGTGCTGCCTATTCATTCACTGTTGCCGCATTATGATCAGCAAAAAATTTTCGAGAAGCCTCCGTCGGGTGTAAGGAAAATTATTTTGGCCACAGACATCGCCGAAACTGGAATCACTGTACCGGATGTCGTTTACGTTGTGGATTCTGCGACTCATAAGGAAGTTCGATGGGATAAAGTGAAGGAGGTCGATACGATGCAAAGTTATAGGATCTCGAAAGCAAATCTTCATCAAAGGTGAGAGAAGATTTAGATTATTTTTTAATTTAGATTATTAATTAAAAAATATTTTAGATTATTATGTTCTCAAAGAAGTGAGTATTCCAACTGGATAAGAAGCAATTCTTTGAAATTCTGTTTTAACGATTTCCAGTAATTTAGGATACTATTTATCGATAGATATTAGGAATAGGTAAAAATTATTTCTCCTTTCACTTGAAAAACAATGTATTTTCGAGTATATTTTACATAATGTCGTATTGGGAATGGAGATCTATCATTTCGCCACCTGGTATCAAAAACTCGAACTAGATAGAGCAGGTACAATTTTAAAGATGTATTTTAATTTTTGCATAAAAGTGTTTTTACGATCGTTTTATGAAGTATAAAATAGTAATTAAATACTAAAAATCAATCTTCATTAAAAACAAATAGTTTGAGATAGAATTTCCATTTTATACAGTAACAAAAACACATTTTTATCAAATAGGTTAAAAAAAAATTATTTCACTATTTTATGTAAGTTTCAATACATTTTAGGTTTAGAATAACTTTAATGAATCTATGTAGCAACAAATTTTATCAATATTATGCAAAGAATACGATTAATAGACGATTGAAATTTAAATACGAATTCTAATGTATTTTATGTTTAAATTAATAAAAATTTACTTTAAGTTAATTTTCGTTTCAAAATAAGTCCATTTAAGTTTATAATCTTTTGAAACTCACGATAAATAGTACTATAATTGTTTCTTTTTTAGAAAAATATTTCTGTTAAGAAATCTGCTTCTTCACTATAAAATATGTAAATTCCATCCAAAAATCTTTGTTTCCGATAAAGATTTATTTTTATTATCCAATAAATAATTTATATTCCAAAAAAATCGTTAAAACACTTTTATGCACAAATTAAAATACATCTTTTAAAACGTACCTATTATTTCTAGCTCAGATTTTTGTAACCAAGTGGCGAATCGCAGTTTAACCATTCCCAATTCCAGTTAGGAATGGTGGTCTACCATTTCGCCACATGGTGTTGAAAAATGAAACTAGAAAGAGTCGGTACAATTTTAAACATGTATTTTAATTTTTTCATGAAAGTGTTTTTACGATTTTTTTGTGAAATAGAAAGCAATGATTGAATACTAAAAACAAATATTCATCAGAAACAAATAGTTTTAGATAGAATTTCCATTTTATGCAGTGAAAAATGTATTTTTGTGAAATAGGTGTTAAAAAAATACAATTATTTCATTATTTCATGTGAGTTTCAATGTATTTTAAGCTTAAATAAACTTCATATTAATGCATGTAGCAACAAATTTTATCCATATTATACCAAGAATACGTATAATACATGACTAGAATTCGATTAAATCAAAAGTCCATTAAATTAAATAGAATTGAGTAAATTTAAAAGAATTCAGGGTGAATTAAAAAAAAACTTAAAATCTCTTTAAATCTTTGAAACCCTACTAACTTCTAACTAAAGAAGTGACTAAAGACTACAAAACAATTTAAGTTAAATTCAAAAGAATTCAAATTAATTGTAAAATGTACAAAAATCAAAATTCCATTAATTTTCGTGAACTTTGAATGAATTTAGAGGTAAACGAGAAGAATACGATGAAACTCATAAAAATTCAAGATGAATTAAAAAAAATCAAATGAATTGATAACAATTTAAAAATAGAATAAAAACTTTATAGAATTTGATGAAATGCCTAAGAATTCAAGGTGAGGTTAAAAGAATTCAGGATCAATTAAATAAAAACTTAAAAAAAATTTACAATCCATTAAATCAAATAGAACTTAGTAAATTTAAAAGAATTCAAGTTAATTGACAGAATTTGAGAAAACTCCAAAGAATTCAAAAGATTTCAGAGTGAATTCCAAAAAAAAAACTTTAAAACTCTTCAAATATTTGAAACCCTACTAACTTCTAGCCAAAGAAGTGACTAATGACTACAAAAAATTCGAGTTAAATTCAAAAATATTCAAATCAATTGGAAAATTTTAAAAATTCCATTAATTTCCACATGATGCCGAAAAATTCAACCAGAAAGAGTAGGTACAATTTTAAGCATGTATAGAATTAAAAAAAAAGTTTTAGGTAGAATTTACATCATATACAGGTAAAAACACATTTTTGTGAAATATGTTTTTAAGAAAAATACAATTATTTCACTATTTCATGTGAGTTTCAATGCATTGTAAGCTTAAATAAACTTTAATTAATCCATGTAGCGACCAATTTTATCCATATTATGCCAAGAATACTAATAATAGACGACTGGAATTTAAATACGAATTCTAACCTAACTTTTAGATAAGATTTTTAAATAGTAAATATTTCATGTATAAATTTAAAAAAATTTACTTTGATTTCATTTTTGTTCCAAAATAAGTCCATTTACGTTTATAATATTCTGAAAATCACGATAAATAGTACAATAATTCTTTTTTTTTTTTAGAAAAATATTTCTGTAAAAAAATCTGTTTCTTCACTGTAAAATATGTAAATTCCATCCTAAACCCTTTTTTTTCGATAAATATTTATTTTTATTGTCCAATAAACAATTTATACTCCGCAAAAAAATCCTTAAAACACTTTTATGCACAAATTAAAATACATGTTTAACTTCGTACCTATTCTTTCTAGTTCAGATTTTTGTCACCAGATGGCGCATCGCAGTTTAACGATTCATAATAGAATTTAGTTTATTTTTTGCCCATATCCAGTAGCCATTAACAAATTTTCATAATTATTTAAATTATAAGTCGATTTTTTAAAATTTTTCATTAGAAAATGTATAATTATATACATATATTGTTCGCCTTTAACAGGTCTATAGAAGTACTTTACTATATTTTCATGATTTTTGTGAAAAATATTGTAGAGTTCTTGGGAAACACTTCCAGTCAGTTTTCATTCTCATCTCTAAATTTACAAACCATCGAAATCCCATAAAATCCCCTTAAATATTGTGAAATTCCATGAAATCTGATATTTCCTGAAATTCTGGAAAATTTATTAAAATAACTTGATGATTTTTTAAATCACTGAAAATCATTAAAACTTTCAGAAATTTGATAAAATCCGTTAAAATTCCTTTGGGATATTTAATAATATCATTGAACCTTATATGTCCTATAAAATAATTCAAAATCTTGATAAATTCTAGGAGATTGTTTAAAAGCACATAAAATGTGTTTAAATCCTTGGAATCTTATGATAAACCATAAAATATTTAAAATGCTTTAGAATCTCTTTAAAAACTTGAAAATCCCTAATAATTCTTGAAATATCCTAAAATCTTTTAAATTCATAAAAGTGTTTGCAGATACCTTGTAATATTTGAAAATTTCTTTAAATCTTGAAAATTCTTTGGAATCCGTTGAAACAGTTTTTAAAAAAATCGGTTGAAATCGCGTAAAATCTGGTGATATTCATTAAAATCATTAAATATTTAAGTCCTATGAAATTCTTTCAAATTCATTTAAAATTCTTTTAAATATTCGAAATTCAAGAAAATCTTCTTAATTGTTTAAAACCTTATTAAATTTGTTTAAATCCTGTAAAATCTTTAGAAAGTCCTTGACATTTTTTTAATCTTTTCAAAAATACTTTGCATTTTTTAATATGCCCTAAAATATTTTAACTTCTTTGAAATCCCTGCAAATGTTTTAAATTTATTGAAAATTCATTGGAATCTTCTGAAATATTCTAAAAATCTTTGAAATTCATAAAAATGTTTGGAAATACCTTGGAATATTTGAATCTCTTCAAATCT
Organism: Belonocnema kinseyi; assembly: GCF_010883055.1. Lineage (NCBI taxonomy): Eukaryota > Metazoa > Arthropoda > Insecta > Hymenoptera > Cynipidae > Belonocnema > Belonocnema kinseyi. The sequence continues at coordinate 83,489,439 of NC_046658.1, read as the reverse complement.
TTCAAGTTTTTTAAAAACCTTTGAAAAAAGTCAAAGATTAAGAATACATTCTTTGATATTAATTGAAATCACATGAAATTGAATGAAATCTGATTATATTTCTTGAAATTTCTGGAAATATTTAAGTCCTATAAAATCCGTTGAGATCCTGAGGAATTCATTATAATATCTTTTTGAGCCTTCAATATCCCTTTAAATTATTTAATCTCAGAAAATCTGATAAAATCCCTTGAAATCCGTTTACATTTCTTAAAAATGTTCAAAAATATTTGGAAAACCTTGAAATCCTGCAAAATTCTTCCGAAATTCAAGTAAATTAATTAAAACCACATTAAATTGGCTTAAATCCTTTAAAATTCTTGAAAATTTTTTAATTTCTTGAAAATTCGTGGGAATCTTCTACAATATCATAAAATCTTTAAAATTCATATACATGTTTGGAAACTTCTTGAAATATTTGAAAATCGCTTCAAACACTTGAAAATTCGTTGAAATCTTTTAAAATCCCTCAAATATTGTGAATAAATTCTTTAAAAAATCCATTTAAATTACATGAAATCTGATGAGGTTACTTGAAATGACTTGAAATATTTAAGTTCTATGAAATTCCTTAAGTTCGTTAAAATTCTATAAACGTTTTTTTAAATATTTGGAAATCGTGGAAATCCTACGAAATTCTTCAAAAACTTCCAAAATTCAATGGAATTCTTCAAAGCCACATTAAATTTGTGTAAATCCTTTAAAATTCTTGGAAATTCGTTGAAATCATATACATTGTAATATTTAAACCTCTTCGAAATCCTTTGAAATCTCTCCAAATTCTTGAAGTCTATTGAAAATTCTCGGGAATCTTCTCAAATAATTAAATATTGAAATTCTCGAAAATATTGTAAACAGGCTTTGAAATCTGTTGAAATTCCTTTCAAATGCTACAAATTCTTCCGAAATTCAAGTAAATTAATTAAAACCACATTAAATTGGCTTCAATCCTTTAAAATCCTTGAAAATTTTTTAATCTCTTGAAAATTCTTTGTAATCTTTTAATATACGTTGTCATATTTAAACCCCTTCGAAGTCTTTTTCACCCTTTTGAAATATTTTCAAATCCTTTGAGATCTCTCCAAATTCTGGAAATATATTGAAAATGTATTGGAATCATCTAAAATATCATAAAAACTTCGAAATTCATAAAAATTTTTTGGAAATGTCTTAAAATATATTAAAGGCTCTTCAAATCCTTTTAATTTGTTGAAATCTTTTTTTGTTGAAATTATTTTAAATATTTGGAAATCTTTGGAAAATAATTTGGAAATATTTTGTAATCTCTGGAATCTTTTAAATTTCTGAAATATATTGAAATCTTCTGAAATATTAAAAAAATATTTTGAATCATTGGAAATTTTCTGAAGTCTTTGTGAAATCATGTAGAATCTTTCCGAAATCTTTTTAATTTTTGACAATGTTTTTTAATATATTGAAACCTTTGCGAAATCTCATGAAGTATTCAGATATAATTTGTAATTTCTGAAATCTTTGAAATCATTGGCATTTTTGAAATATTTCTGAATTCTTTTGAAATCTTTAAAATTTTTGTGAAATCTTTGAAAATATTGGAATTTTTCTGAAATCTTTGTGAAATCATGTAGAATCTTTCTGAAATATTTTCAATTCTTTTGAAACCTTTATAAAATCTTTTTACAATCTTTTAAATTTCTGAAATATGTTGAAATCTTCTCGAAATCTTCTAAAATATTAAAAATGTTTTGTAATTTCTGAAATCTTTGTCAAATCATGTAGAATCTTTGTAACATTTTTGAAATCTTTAAAAATTTGGAAATATATTGAAATCTTCTGAAATATAAAAATATAATTTGTAATCTCTAAAATATTTATAATCATTGAAATTGTTTTAATATTTCTGAAATAGTTTTAAATCTTTATGAAATCTTGGCGAAATTTTCTGCAATATTTAAAAATATTGTTTCAATCTTGGAAATCGTTGTTGAATTCTTTGAAATCTTTCAAAAATATTTAAAATCCTTTGAAATATATTAAAATCTTTGCGAAATCTTCTAAAGCATTTTAAAATATTTTGTAATCTTTGCGAAGCCTTTGATATATTCGTGAAATTTCAAAATATTTTTTAATCTTTGAAATTTTAGAAATCATTGAAAAATTGGTCAAATCATTGTGACATCTTAAAAATCTTTATGAAATAATTTATGTCCTTTGAAATATATTGAAATCTTCAAAAATATTTAAAAACATTTTCTAATTTTTATATTTTGTATAATTTTTGAAATCTCCCAAAATTCTGGAAAATATATTGAAAATGTATTGGAATCATCTAAAATATCATAAAAACTTTGAAATTCATAAAAATGTTTGGAAATGTCTTGAAATATTTTTAAATCTCTTTAAATCCTTGATATTCAAATTGAATTTTCAAATCCATTTACATACATGAAATCTGATGATATTACTTGAAATAACTTAAAACATTTAAGTTATGTAAAATCCCTTTTTTTTTGTTGAAATTTATTTTAAATAATTTAAATAATTTGGAAATCGTGGAAATCCTACGGAATCTATTCGAAATTTCTTGGAAAATTCTAAAAAAAATTTAAATCTCTGAAATTCTTAAAAATCTCAATAATTGTGAATACGTTCTTGAGAGAAAAAAGTAGTTTAAAATTCCTTGAAATCCCATGAAATTACAATAAATCTGATAAAATTCCTTGAAATTCATTAAAATATCTTAAACATTCTTTAAAATATTTTTAATTCCTCTGAAATTCCTGGGAATCTTTTAAAGTAACCTAAAATTGCACAAATCCTTCCATATTTTCGGAAATTCAAGGAAATTATTTAAAACGCATGGAATTTTTTCAATTCTATAAAATCCTTTGAAATATTTGAAAATTACTTCAAATCTTGGAAGTGTTACGAAATCCCTTAATTCTTGTGGAAATCTTTGAAATTAATAGAAACATTATAAAACGTTTCTCAAATTTTCATATCTATCGAAATCCTTCAAAATCCTGCTAAAGTTTATCAAATTCTTTGAAAATAATTCTGAATCACTTGAAAACCTTTTAAATCCTTGGGAAGCTTTCAAATCTTCTGAACTATTACAACAACAAAAATTGCGTAGTATCGTTTTTGGGGCCAGTTTGTTTGACTTTTACCTGAATAGTTGGTGAATTCAGTCCGCTTCTGTTATTGATGTTCATGTGGGTTGAGATTTGATTATTAGTTTTATACCACTTTTATATTTTATATTCTGTAGAAGGGGACGAGCAGGAAGAGTTCAGCCAGGTGAAAGTTTCCACTTAATGACAAAGTCGGAATACGAGCAATTGAAACCATTTCCTGCGCCTGAGATAAAATGTGTTTCTTTAGAAAGGGTTGCTCTCGATTGTAAGTTATACAGTAAGGAGAGAGTCGAGGAATTTTTATCAACGATGATCGATCCTCCCGATAAGCACGTTGTACGTACTTCTGTAGAAAATCTTATAAAGTTGGGAGCTTTGGATAAGGAGGAGAATCTCACAGCCCTCGGTAAAAAAATGGGCATGCTGACCCTTTCTCCTATTCTTGGAAAAACCCTGATTTATTCCAGTATTTTTAAGTAAGTTCCCCTAATTTTATTTGAATAATATTTATTTCTCCGAATGTTTTTAGGTGTTTAATACTTGTTTTTTTTTTTAAATTATAGCTGTGTGGATCCGATTTTGACGTTAGTAACCTTATTTTCGATGAACATCGAGATCTTCAGAAATGCTTTGATACGTAAAGATGAGATTCGATCTGTAAAAAGACGCTTCAGCTCTTCCAGTGACCATCTTGCTTTGAGCTGGTTATACATGCAGTGGGAAGCTTTTATGAAAAAAGACGAAGCACTCGCGGAAAAGTTTGCTGACGAAACTGGACTCAATCACATGCGAATGTTTACTGTGAAAAGTAGGATTAATACTTGTCATAATATTCAGGGTGTCTATGTAACCGGGAAATCGGGAAAATCAGGAAAGGATTGGGAATTTTGTTCACTGGGTAAAAACCGGGAATTTGATTCAGTGACAGAGATTTTTCCCTCGAATGTAGTAATATGAAAATTAAAAGTAGTTTCATGTTTATTACTCTAATTCTGAGTTGAAACAGGGAATTTGGGACAGGGGATTTCAGTAAAGGGTTATTATTTCGACTTTGAGACAGTCAATTTTCTAAAAGATTTATAATTCTGAACTGGAACCGGGAAGAAATAAAATAAATATTAAAAAATCATGTGAAGAATTAAAATAATCCTAATCTGTAACATTACATTTTCTCTATGAATTATAATTTTTAGTTTCGACATGTAATTTCAGTAAAGAAATACAATTTTGAGTTTAAGGTAGGGAATTTCCGTGAAGAATTATAATATTGATTTTGGGACAGGAAATTTTAGTAAAGAATTATAATTTAGACTTTGGGACAGGGAATCCTAGGAAATAATTATAGTTTTGATAATTAGGAAACAGAATTTCAAATAAAAAAATATAATTTTGAGATTGGGATAGACAAGTTCCGCAATGAAGTGAAATTTTTACTTTGTGCTGGGTAGCCGCTGGACCCGGAAACCTGGAAAACCGTGAAATGATGATTTTATCGAAGATTCTTTGATCAAAAACAGGATGGCCGCCGGACCGGGAAACCGGGAATTTTACGAATTTTCAAAAGAAAAATCTGCCTAAGCTTGATTTTAACAGTTTTTGAAATAATTAAAGTGCAGTTTGAAGATTTAAACAATTAAAAATTAAAAGCATTTGAATTTGAATTTTTTTTATAAAAACAGTTTAATTTTATCAACTGTAAATATAAATAAATAAATCATTTTTAAAATGGATCTGTACTCTAAGTATAGAAATCTGAACAATAATTGATTTGACCAAACAATTCTAGATCCGTTCAAAATTTGAGAATTTCCAGATTCTAACTTCCGATTTAAAATCCGAGAGTCTTGATAAAAATTGAAATTATTATATTATTTATTTCGATAATCTTATTTTTAAATAAAAATTTTCATGATTTATCAATAATATATTTTTAATTCAGAGTTTCAGGTCTTCCTTTATATTATTTTTTATATTAAATTTAATAGATAAATTTATTAATATATTATTTCTATTAATTTTTTTAGCCATTAAAAAATGTAAACGTGGGTTTTACTATTTTTAACTTAAAAATAAAGTCATAATAATATAGTCATAATTAAAGGTTTTTATTAAATTTAAAATATTGTGAGTCTAAATTATTTAATTTCTATCCCACTTAATTTGAAATTTCTTAATGTAGAAAAAGAATAAGTATTTCATATTTAGCAATATTTCACTGTTCATTTAAGATGCGTAAATTGAAACCAAATATTTAAAAGAAAACAATTTGAAACTGAATTCTTTTACATAGACAGCTATGAATCTTTAGATTTTTGAAGAACGTTTAATAATTTTTCAATTTCCGTAAGAATCTTAAGAACAATTTTTATTCTTTTGAAGTCTTTCACAATTATTTAAAAATTCTAAATTTTTGGTTTGAAATCTGCAAAAATCTACATTTTAATTCGGTTGTAAGTATTTGAAATTATTTCAAGTTTTAAATTTAATTCGAATCTTTTTAAAACTTCTAAATATCTCTTAAAATTACTCTAATACTTTTGAAAATAATATGTGTTCTATTATTATTTATTAATTCAAATTTAAGTTTTTTTTTAATTTGCGGGATTATCTAAAAGTTATAGAACAAATTCAATTAATTTTGAAATATATTTGAAAGTTCCGAAAAAAAATTCAAAAATTATTTTGAATTTGGAAAAATTTTAAACCATTCTAAATTTCTCAAGATTTTTAAATAAAATTTCAAAGCTTTTGAAGGATGCCTAGACTGTTTGAAGTTAAAATAATTTAACTTATAATTTAAGAACTGTTAAGTTAAAAAAAAGTAATTTTCAATTTTTAATGTGTCTAGCTTAAAATTACTTAAAATAATCTAATTTTGAAAATTTTAAAAATTCATTGCTTGATTCTTTAATTTAGACTATTAAAAATGTTAACGTATTTTTATATTTATTTATAATATAGGACAGAGATTTTTCATAATAAAATTTGATACTGGTTTAGAAAAACTGAATTAAAAAATCCCTGTTTCAAGAGTTCTACACAATTTGAAAGTTACCTTTCCCAAATTTCGGAAAAAGCGAGTTACTATATTTCTAAACTTTATTAAGAAATTTTATAATCAAATTTAATTTTGCTATGGAAAAGAATTTTTTTAAATAAATTTAATTTTAATTCTGATTTATAAAAATAGAAATTACAACGAAAAAAAATCTGTTGCAAGTCGTAGTTCGTCAGATTTTGAAATTAAAAATGATTATTCTTTTCAAAAATATATTTTCCAGAATTTTGAAACTTTCCTTTTTCCAATTTTAGAAAATAGGAATTATTATATTCCTGAATAATAATATGAAATATTTTAAATAAATATAATCCTGACTTGGAACAGAGAAGTTTTGGAAATAAAAGTAATTTTGTCCTGAAGCAGGGAATTTCTGTGAAGAATTACCATAAAGACTTATAATTTAGACTTTTGTTACTAAATTTTCTGCTCCAAATCAGAATTGTAATTTTGAATCTTGTGATCGAAAATCGATTGATGTTTCAACTCAGAATTATAATTCTTCTCTAAAATTCCCTGTTTAAAATGAAAAATATTTGAAATCTTCGAGAACTTTTGGAAATCTCCGGAATTCTGTAAAAATGGTTTGAAGTCGTTTAATTTTATTGCAATCTTTTAAATTGAGTGCGAAAAATAAAAAAATTGACTTATAAAAAACCGGGAAATAACCAGAAATTGAAAGTAATCCGTCGAGTAGACATTCTGATAATGTTTAAGGCTTTTGTTTGACATTAATTTAGTACAGATTTTTTTACTTAATTTTTTCAGAACTGAGAAATCAACATTCGCAACATCTTGGCTCCGTGTTAGGAATAAGGGAGAGTGTAGAAGATGTTCCTACTCTAAAGCAATATTCGCAGAGCGATGAAATGGTGAAGGCAGTCATTCTTTCAGGAGTTGATCATGTAGTAAAATACGTAGGATATGAGAGGGTCCGCGACCGATTTGTGAAAAGTAATAGGGTTCTTCAAGACGAGTAAGTTGGAGAAATTTATTTCGATAATTTCGAATTGTTTTTCGTTAATTTTAATTGTTTATTCTATCTGAAATTTGTGTTCTTGTATAGAAATGGTAACGATACGCGCACAACTCCAGAAAGTGTAAATCATTTGAGGGAGCATTATCCGACTCCTTATTTCACTTACGTGAAGAAAACGTTTTCCGTTGAGAGGAGAAAGACGATGATTCGCGACTCCAGTGCGATTAGCCCCTTGACAGTCATGTTATTCAGCCAGGGGCACATTTTTGGATATGAGGTAAATAATTTACAAAATACCTTACACTGTCGTGTAAAAGTTTACGGCCATCTCTTTTTTTTATGACTGAATAAATTCTCTTAATTTTAATTATACAGGGCTAAACAAAAATTCTCTTAAAAAGGTTGATTTTTTTCGAAATTCTGTAGCCCAGGGTGAAGCCAATTTGTCTATTTTTTAAGTAGATATTGCCAAAATAGTGTAAATTTCAATTTTTCTTAAATTTTCAATAGCTTTCGAAATAGTGAACATTTTTCAATGTCAAGGCAAATCAGAATAAACGTTAAATAAATATATATTTTAAAGAAATTACATTGAAATAATATTGCAATTTTTCCAACTTTTTTGTTACAACTCAAAAGAAAAGAAGAAAAAAAATTTTCTTCAAAAAGAAAATGTTTACAATTTATACTCATAAGCTGTTGTCATACGGTGAAAAAAAATCTTCAAAATGAGCATGCGAACACTGAAAAATGTTGACTATTTCTGAAGTTATTGAAAATTTAAGAAAACATTGAATTTGCAATACATTTTTTCAATATCTACTTAAAAACTAGAGAAATTGGCTTCACCCTGGGCTTATTTTATACAGAATTTCGAAAACAACCTTTTCAAGAGAATTTTTTTTATCTCTGGTATAATTAAAATTAAGAGAATTTATTCAGTTATAAAAAAAAGGTGGCCTAAAACTTTTGCACGGCAGTGTAAATTAGTATTTTTTATAAGTACAATTTTTTGATATCGATCGAGCTAGATAAAAGGAGAATAAAAACTTTTGTGAAATCTTTGTAAAATCTTTAAAATCTGATAAAATATTTTTCAATATTTTGTAATCTGTGAAATCATTAAAATCTTTCTGAAATCTTTTGAAATGTATGTAAAATCTTAGAAATCTTGCCAATCTTTGAAATAATTAAAAATTTATTTAAATATTTCCGAAATCTTCTGAAATCTTTAAAAATATTTTATAATTTTTGAAATCTTCATTAATTATTTCGAAATCTTTCTCAAATCTTTGCAATCGTTTAAATCTCTTTTCAATTTTTGCGAAGCCTTCGACATATTTGTGAAATTCAAAAATATTTTGTAATCTCTGAAATCTTTTAAATTTCTGAAATATACTGAAATCTTCTGAAATATTAAAAAATATTTTGTTATTTCTGAAATCTTTGTGAAATCTTTACAAAATCTTTTAAATTTCTGAAATATATTACAATCTTCTCGAAATCTTCTAAAATATAAAAAATGTTTTGTAATTTCTGAAATCTTTTAAATATATTGAAATATTCTAAAATATAAAAATATAATTTGTAATCTCTGAAATCTTTGAAATCATTGACAGTTTTTTAATATTTCTGAAATATTTAAAAATCTTTAAAATCTTTATGAAATCTTGGCGAAATTTTCTGCAATATTCAAAAATATTGTTTCAATCTCTGGAATTTTTGTTAAATTTTTTGAAATCTTTCTGTAGTCTTTGAAATCTTTAAAATCTTTCAATAATCTTTGAAATCCTTTGAAATATATTTAAATCTTTGCGAAATCTTCTATAACATTTAAAAATACGTTGTAATCTTTGCGAAGCCTTTGACATATTCGTGAAATTTCAAAAAAATTTAATCTTTGAAATCTTTGAAATCTTTGAAATCCTTTGAAATATATTGAAATCTTCCAAAAATATTTTGTAATTTCTGAAAATTTGGCGAAATCTTTTGAAATAATTCTGAAATCTTTTTGAAATCATGTAGAATTTTTTAAAAATCTTTGTGAAATCATAGAAATCTTTCTGAAATATTTACATTTTTTGAAATATATTGAAATCTTGGAAAAATCCTCTAAAATATTAAAAATTATTTGGTAATTACTGAAATCTTTGTAAAATCATTGAAATATTTTTGAATTATTAAAATTTTTTGAAATATGTAGAAATCTTCTAAAATATTATGTTATTTCTGAAATCTTTTTGAATTTTTTCTGTAATCTTTGAAATCGTTGGAATTTGTCGAAAATATTTGAAATCTTTGTGAAATCATGTAGAATCTTTCTGAAATCTTTTGAATTTTTTAAAAATCTTTCCAAAATCATTGAGATCTCTCTGAAATATTACAAATTGTTGAAATATATAGAAATGTTCGAAGATATTGAAAATCATTAGGTATTTCTGAAGTCTTTGTGAAATCGTTTGAAATCTTTGAAATCATTGGAATTTGTCTGAAATCTTTTTAAAATAATGTAGAATTTTTCTGAATTATTTTGAAATCTTTGTAAAGTCATTGAAATCTTTATGAAATATATTAAAATCTTCCAAAATATTAAGAATGCTTTGTTAATTACTGAGATCTTTGAAATCATTGATATTTTTCTTAAATCTTTGTAAAATCATGGAAATCTTTCTGAAATATTAAAAAATTTTTGAAATGAAGCCTTGGCGAAATTTTCTGCAATATTTTAAAACATTGTTTCAATCTCCGAAATCTTTAAAATCTGTCAAAAATCTTTGGAATCCTTTGAAATATATTAAAATCTTTGCGAAATCTTCTAAAAAATTTAAAAATATTTTGTAATCTTTGTGAAGCCTTTGATATATTCGTGAAAATTCAAAACATTTTTTATTCTCTGAAATTTTAGAAATCATTGGAAAATTGGTCAAATCTTAGTGAAATCTTAAAAAGCTTTATGAAATAATTTATATCGTTTGAAATATATTGAAATCTTCAAAAATATTTAAAAATATTTTGTAATTTATGAAAATTTTGTGAAATCTTTTGAAATAATACTGAAATCTTTGAAATCATTGGAATGTCTGAAATCTTTTTGAAATCATGTAGAATTTTTCTGAAATTTTTTTAATTCTTTTGAAATCTTCGTAAAATCACTGAAATATTTAAATTTTTTGAAATATATTGAAATCTTGGCCAAATCTTCCAAAATATTAAAAATTATTTGGTAATTACTGAAATCTTTCGAAATCATTGGAATTTTTCTGAAGCTTTTGAATTCTTTTGAAATCTGTGTAAAATTATTGAAATATTTTTGAATTATTAAAATTTTTTGAAATATATAGAAGTCTTCTAAAATATTGAAAACTATTAAGTAATTTCTTAAATATTTTGGTGAAATCATTTGAAATCATTGGTATTTGTCTGAAATCTTTGTAAAATCATATAGACTTTTTCTGAATTCTTTTGAAATCTTTTTGAAATATTAAAAATTATTGATTAATTTCCGAAATGTTTGAAATCATTGGAATTTTTCTGAAATCCTGGTAAAATCATTTAAATCTTTCTGAAGTATTAAAAAAATTTAAATATATAGAAATCTTCTAAATATTAAAAATTATTTGCTAATTTCTGAATTCTTTGAGAAATCTTCTGAAATTTTTGTAAAATCATTTAAATCTTTCTGAAATATTAAAATTTTTTGAAATAAATTGAAATATTCTTAAATATGTAAATATAATTTTTGATCTCTGAAATGTTTGAAAACATTAAAATTTTTTAATAACTTCTTTAATCTTTTAAAATCTTCAAAATCTTTGCGAAGCCTTGAGGAAATTTTCTGCAATATTTAACAATATTGTTTCAATCTCTGAAATCTTTTGTGAAATCTTTCGAAATCTTTCTGAGGTCTTTGAAATCTTTAAAAAATCTTTGGAACCCTTTGAAATATATTAAAATCTTTGCGAAATCTTTTAAAATATTTCAAAATATTTTGTAATCTCTGCATTCTTTGTGAAATCGTATGAAATCTTTCCAAATATTGAAATCTGATGTATACTCGAAAGTCGAGTAGCTATATTATGACAGTTTTTCAAATGATTTTTTCAGCAAAAAAAGGAGACTGATTTAAGTACGCCGGATATGGAATTGCCACGGCTTCGAGACAGCCAAATTATAATTAAGGTTTCTGACAAGGATAACGTAGCGTTGCTCTGTAGCGAAAAGTAAGTAATAAACATGCAATGATTATTTGATTCTAATAAATCATGAAATCATTTTTATAAATTAAAAAATAATGTTTTTTTACAGTGTTGCCAGCTTACTCTTTGAGTTCCGTGATAGCATATGGGCTACTGTGCGCTACATTGTAGAAAATCAAGAACACTTCGCTTTGGAATCTAGAGATGTAGAAATTGTTGATAATTATAGAAATGAAATGCTAGAAGTACTTGACGAAATTCTGACTGTAGCTGCCAAAAATATGAACTCGAACGTTCAAGACTCTATGCAATTCGAATCCGATCCCTTCGATGTTGAAGACTCATTTTGATTTGTGAAATCTCTTGCGTAGATTAAAGTAACATCAAAGTGCCGTTGTTCTCTGTATATAATGTAGATTATGATAACATTTTTTATAAAATTCTGTATTTGAAAACGAGTGAAATCGGATTGTTCTTCAAAGTGAAGGTCCTGGTTTGTGTATAAAGACAATTCGAGTACTATTAATAGAAACGGTTGAAGTATTTGACTGGCTTTTTTTAGTAGTGATTTTAATATACCGAAGATTTTTGAAATCCTGGAATTAGTTTTATGGATACTGGGAAAAACTACGTTAACTATTTCGGGTTATCTAAAAAAAGAGGGAGGAATTAGGTTGGATTTTCACGAAAATAGGACAATACATTCTTTTAAAGAACATTAGTGTAAATACCATGTTGAATTAAATATGAATCTCTTTGAATTGCTAAGATTTTAAGTCGAAATATTTATCATTCAATAAAATAGTTAAATATGAATTAATAGACAAATAAAGGAAAAAAGATTTTATACTAAAAGAGATGAATTGTGAACTCTAAAAGACAAATTTTTAGTTGAACTTTTAACCAAATATTTAAATTGCCAAGAATAAAAGATTAAGTTTTAACCGTATAGCTGAATTTTCAACTAAAAAAGATAAATTTTCAACAAAATGATTAAATTTTTAGCCAAACAGTTTATTTTTTCACCTAAAAAATGAATTTTCAACAAAATAGTCAAATTTTCAAATAAAAAAAGATTCAATCAAAATTAGTTGCATTTTCATTTAACTAGTTGAATTTTTAATTCAAAATAATGAATTTTCCAGAAGAATTTTTACTTTTCAACCCGATAAGTCGAATTTTAAATAAAAATTTCATTTTCAATAAAAATATATGAAAAGCGAGTTAAAATAAATAAAAGATGAATTTTCAAGAAAATAATTGGAATTTTCGACAGAAAAGAAAACCTTAAACTGTTGCATTTTCAACCAAATAGCTGAATTTTTGATTCCAAATTTAAGAATTTTCTTGAAGAATGTTGAAGTTTCAACTCAATGAGTCCAGTTTTCAACAAAAAATTTCATTTTCAATAAAAATATATAAAAAGAGACTTACAAAATCAACCAAAATCCATCACTGGATGAAAAATTTTAATTTGAAAAAAATTAACTTCTTAAATTAGACCAAACAAGATGAATTTTAAACAAAAAATAGTTCAGTCCTCAACGAAAAAGATAAGTAACTTTTTTCACAATTTTATCTTGTTAACATTGTGTTTCTAAATTTCCTTTAAGAAAATTTTGAATTCATTTTCTACAAAAAAGACGAATATTAAAAAAAATACGACATTTTTCTACAAAATAGTTGAATTTTCAACAAAAATGAAATGGTTAAATTTTCAAAAAAAAAGTATTAATTTTTAACCTAAGAAAACGAATTCTTAACAAAATAGTTAAATTTTCAAAAAAAAGTAAATCTTAAAAAAAATTACTTTTTAACAATATAGTCTTAACAAAAAATTGCATTTGTAGCTAAATAGTTCAATATTTAGATAAATAGTTAAAATTAAATAAATTTTAAACAAAAAGGATGAATTCTCAACAAGAAAGATTATCCTCTACAAAAAAACAACGCATTTTTAGTAAAATACATGAATTTTTAATCTGGAAGTTCAATTATTAATTTAAATAGTTAATTTTCAAACAAAAATGAAATAGTTGCATTTTCAGTTTAAAAAATTTCAGCTAAACAAAAAAAGAATGATTTTCAACCAAAGATAATAATACTCAAGAAGAGTTTAAAATGCAATAAAATAATAATTTGGAATTAAAAAAAAACTATTTTTAAACCAAACCAACCAAATTTTCAAATAAAAAATATTTGGATTCATTCAAAAAAAGTTACCTTTTTCATCAAATAGTTCAATTTTTTTATTTAAAATGAAGAATTTTGTAGAAGATAGTGGAATTTTCAACGTGTTAATTTTATTTTTTATGAAAGAACTTCACTTACAATAAAAATATCTGAAAAGAGAAAAGATGAAAAAAATGAGGTAATCATGAATTTCCAACAAAATATTTGAATTTTCGACCAAAAAGAAGACCTTAACCAAACAGTTGAATTTTAAACAAAATTCAACTTTCAACAAAAATTAATTTGAGTTTTCAATAAAAAATCTAATTTTCCTAAAAAAAAATGTTAACCAGTTGAATTTAATGAAACAAGAAGAATTTTAAATCAAAAATAGTTGGGACATCAACCAAAAAGATAGATTATTTTTTGCACAATTTTGTTTTGATAATATTGTGTTTCTAAATTTCTTCTAAAAAAATGTTGAATTCATTTTCTATAAAAAAGACGAACATTCAAGAAAACCCAAAAATTTTTAACACAATAGTGGAATTTTTAATCAAAAATGAAATGGTTAAATTTTCAAATTATCAAATTAATTTCTACCCAAAGAAAACGAATTTTTAACAAAAAGTTAAATTTTCCACAAAAAAATTAAATCTTAAAAAATTACTTTTTAACATGTTATTTCAACTAAGCAGTTGAATTATTGAACAAAAAAAGTAATTTTTATTTAAATAGTTAAAGTTTTGACCAAAAAGATTAATTTTCCATCAAGAAGATTAATGTTTTACAAAAAAAAAAAAATACAAATTTTGAACAAAATAACATAAATTTTTAACGAACTTGTTGAGTTTTGAAACCAAAAAGACGAAATTTCCACAAAACATTCAAAAAGGTTTAAATTGAAAAAATAAAAAACATTCAACTAAAACATACGAATTAAATAAATTTTTAACCAAAAAGGATGAACTTTCGACAAGAAAGATTAATTTTGCACACAAAAAATGGTAACAAAATACATGACTTTTTATTCCAAATCGTTGAATTTTCATCCAGAAATGCTCAATTTTCAATTAAAATAATTAATTTTCTAACAAAAATTGATTAGTTACATTTTCAGGAAAAAAAATCTCAACAAAAAAAAAAAGACGAATTTTCAACAGAATAGTTGAATTTCCAACCAAAGATATGAATTTTCTACTAAAAAGTTAAAAATTCAACCAAATAATAATACGAAATTTCGAAAAAACCTACTTTTCAATAACATAGTTGGATTTTCAACCAAAAAAAGATACATTTTTAAACAAAGAATTTATTTTCCTGAAGAGCTCAACTTTCAAAAAGACTTTTCATCGAAAAAGAATAAACCTTGAACCAAAAATGTTTGGATTTTCTTAATGAGTTTTATTCATTCAGTTCACACTGAGCGAAAAAACGAGAAAAGGGGGAAGTTTCTTAAAAAACAGGTGGATAAAGTATAAAAGAAAACAAAAAATGAGAACTTTTTTCTATATTATATTTATAAATATTCCATTTTTAAAGGCATAAATCTTTACATAAATGTTACAGCAATTTTTAACATTAGGCATTGAAACTATCATCGCAATTTTAACTTACTGTAAAGTAACAGATAACGAAAACAATTAAATACTATTTATCTATCATACCATCGCAGTTAATTATCATTCAATAACAAAAAACAGGCTTTTTTCACTCAACCATTCAAAATAGTGTTTATAACAAAAATTTAATTAAATGTTACTAGCATACCCACAACCTACCATTATATTTTCCCAGTTTTATAAATTCCGACGAATTCAAGCAATTCAAAATATAAATAAATAAACATACGTATTTTTATATTATGTATTTTCTTCTATTTTTGTTCGATGTTTGCATTTCTTGGAACTAAAAAATTAACTCTTGATCTTAAAATTTGAGATTATTCGTTAGTAATCCATAATTTTACATAAACAATGACCATTCAGCAGTAATATTTACACACATAATTCGCTCTTAATTCACTTAAAACTAATATAACTTGACGAGACAATAGAGTAAGCCGAAGGAGTATTCATTTCATGAGATAAATAATTATTAACTAAAATTAACAATTGATTTAAGCGAATTAATATAATAAGCGTAAGCTTATGCTAAATTAGTTTTTACATTTGGCAGGTACATGGAAGCGTGCGCTTTTGGAATTCACATCTCCTTCCAATAAGACTATATTCTAAAAAAATGTATTAAGACAAATTAGAATTAGATTATTTACACGTAACTGGATTATGTAGAATTATTTTTAAAATGTGAAATTAGAAAGTTAGGAGATTCCATTTTTGAAATGATTTTACTAAGTGTTAAATAAATATTTTGTCTTGCCTACATTTATAAAAACGCACAATTTTAATAAATAAATTAGGCTCAAACTTAACAAAGCACGATAATAAAAATAAATGAATCTTCACTTAAATATGGAAAATTCGCATTTCAGGATTGCAATAATACAAAAAGAATAAATATTAATAATAGAAAAAATTGACATTAAATAGAAATGTTGTTTAATAAATAATTTATGGGATTCAATAATATCATTTTTTTAAATTTTCAATGTAAATCAGCGATAAAAGACATCGCAAAAATGCAGAAAATGGTTTTCAGTAACTCAGTTTAATAAATTAAATCATGTTTCTTTAACATGTAACCAAAAAATATATAAATATTGAATAAGTTAATTTACTATTAAAAGATTTTAACGAAAATATTTTATATTCTCTAGCACCTATCTAAACATGAATACCTGTTTGGCAAGATATCGGTTGGAATATTAAATCCTCAATATTTATTGCAGAATAGAGAGCAAAATGTTTACATTTTTGAAAAATTGATATGATAATTATAATAATAATTTTTCAAAAATCCACTAGTATTTTCTTCGGTCCATGATTATTATCATATAAAATAATCTCACTAATGCGAACTTTTTATATACATCATAAAAAATTAATTAAAAAGTATACCTAGCTGCAAAGTTGCAAATTGTATATATTAATCTAAAAATCTTATCACGATAATATTGCACTGCCGGCCCAGAGCGTTTTTGAAAATCTTCCAAGTTAAAAACAACTTTTTCAATCAAGCAAAAATTGAAGCTCTAGCGATTAAACTAACTTCTGAATAAATTGAGCAGTATTTCTTATAATTCTTTAATTATAATAATAATTTCTTATAATTAATTAATATTGTATGGAAATGAAGATTCCGAATCTGAGTCCTAAGTTAATTAATTATTGATTATAAAAGAATATTGAATATACTAATTCTATATTAAATTAGTTACCCGAATGTCGAACTTTTAGGGCGCATTTGCATCCTTGAATTTGTAGTAATTACATAAATATGTGGACACGTAGATCAATTTTATAACTATCTAAAAATGTTGAATTATAATGGCGATATTTTACTTTCTTGGAATGTTAATTATATTAAAATACCTATATTATCAGTTCAAGTTATATTGCAACTTTTCGTGGTTTCCTATTAAAGAATCTATACATTATATAGATTCCTATGGAAATTTGTGAACCCGAAATGATTCAAATTAGTAAAACAAGGTACAATATCAGGTAGGCCTCAAATAAATCTTTTGCAGGGCGACCGCAAAACTTAATTCTCAAAATTCCCTGGTTTCTCTAATTTTTCCCTGACCAATTTTTACTTTTCCCTGACAATTAATATTCAAAGACCAGAATTGTTATATTGTAACATTTTTAACATGAAAAATTGTATAAAAAAAAACATTCACAAAACGGTTGAATTTTCGACTAAAAAAAGATGATATTTAAAAATAAAATAGTTCAATTTTCAACAAAGTAATTAATGGTTTAACAAAATAATTGAATTTTAAAAAATTGGGTTTTAAATCTAATGATGGAATTTTCGAATAAAAAGATCAAATTTCTATCAAAAATTATAAAATTACATTTTCAGTAAGCAAAATATATCTTATTAATTTTTTACAACAAAGACAAATTTTTAACAAAAGAATTGAATTTTCAACCAACAAGATAAACTTTCAACTAAAAATTAATTTTTTATTAAAGAAAATTTATCTAAAAAACAACAACAAAAATGTATTTTCAACCAAATAGTGACATTTTTAACAAAGCAGCTGAATAAAATTTGTACAAAACAATTGAATTTTGATTAAAAAAGTATTAACTTTTTACCAAAAAGATAAATTTTTAACATTTCAACCTAAAAGATAAACTTTCAACCAAAAATTAAATTTTCAGTAAAGAAAGTTTATCTAAAAAAAATTAAAAAAACAAATTTTCAAGAAAATCATGATATTTTTAACAAAGTCGTTGAACACATTTTGTGCAAAACAATTGAATTTTCAATCCAAAAATATTAACTTTTTACCGCAAAGATAAATGTTTAACAAAATAGTTGAATTTTTAACCAAAAAGATAACATTTCAAGCAAAAATTAAATTTTTTATAAAGAAAATTTGTCTAAAAAACAACAAACAAAAAACGAATATTCCACAATTATTAATTTTTTACCACCAAGACAAATTTTCAACAAAAAAGTTGAATTTTCAACCAACAAGATAAAACTTCAATCAGAAATTAAAAAATTACATTTTCAGTAAACAAAACTGATCTAAAAAAAAAACGAATTTTCAACCAAATATTTAATAATAATAATAATAATAATAATAATAATAATAATAATAATTTTTAACAAAGTAGTTGAACAAATTTTCTACAAAACAATTGAAACTTCAATCCACAATTATTAATTTTTGACCACCAAGACAAATTTTCAACAAAAGAGTAGAATTTTCAGCCAAAAAGATAAAACTTCAATCAAAAACTAGAAAATTACATTTTCAGTAAACAAAATTTGTCTAAAAACAAAAAATAAAAATCGAATTTTCAACGAAATAGTGACATTTTTAACAAAGTAGTTGAACAAATTTTCTACAAATCAATTGAAATTTCAATACACAATTATTAACTTCTTACCACAAAGATAAATTTTTAACAAAATAGTTGAATTTTCAACCAACAAGATAAACTTTCAGTAAAAAATTAAACAATTAAATTTTCAGTAAACAAAACTTATCTAAAAAAAAAAACGAATTTTCAACCAAATAGTGACATTTTTAACAAAGTAGTTGAACAAATTTTCTACAAAACAATTGAAACTTCAATCCACAATTATTAATTTTTGACCACCAAGACAAATTTTCAACAAAAGAGTTGAATTTTCAGCCAAAAAGATAAAACTTCAATCAAAAACTACAAAATTACATTTTCAGTAAACAAAATTTGTCTAAAAACAAAAAATAAAAAACGAATTTTCAACGAAATAGTGACATTTTTAACAAAGTAGTTGAACAAATTTTCTACAAATCAATTGAAATTTCAATACACAATTATTAACTTTTTACCACAAAGATAAATTTTTAACAAAATAGTTGAATTTTCAACCAACAAGATAAACTTTCAGTAAAAAATTAAACAATTAAATTTTCAGTAAAGAAAATTTATCTAAAAAAAAAAAAAACAAACCAAAAAACGTATTTTCCACCAAATAGTAGCATTTTAACAAAGTAATTGAACAAAATAGGTACAAGAAATTGAATTTTCAATCAAGAAATATTAATTTTTTACCAGAAAGGCAAATTTTCAACAAAATAGTTTAATTTTCAACCAAAGAGATAAAATTTCAACGAAAATGATGAATCTTCAACAAAACAGAAAAAAAACTAATTTTTAACAAAGTAGTTCAAATTTCAATTCAGAAGTTGACCTTTTGAACGAGAAATACGAATTTTCAACACCAATGATTTTTCAGTCGAGAAAATAACAAGTTCATACAAACTGTTAAACTTTTCAGTCAAAACACGAATTTTGTGTAAAACAATTGGATTTTCAACCCGAAAATATTAATTTTCAATAAAAAACCAATTTTTTAACCAAACAGTTGTATTTTCAATTAAAAGCGAGGAAATTTCAACCAGGAAGATTAGCTTTCTATCAAAAAAGATTATTTTACAACTTTAAACAATGAATTTTCAATCAAAAATGGAATTTAAATTTTCAGTAAAAAAGTTAATTAAATAAACGAATCTTAAAAAAGTTAAAACAAATATATTACTTTTTAAGCACGTAGTTCAACTTTTAATAAAAAATACCAATTTTTCACAAAAATACGATTTTTCTATGAAAACAGCTGAATGTCCAGTCCGCAATTATTAATTTTTTTTATCGAAAAGTTGTTTTTTCAGAAAATAGTTTAATTTTCAACCAAAGACTTAAATTTTTATCGAAAATGATAAATCTTCAAGAACAACAAAAATTAATTTTGAACAAAGTAGTTAAACTTTTATCCCAGAAATTGAACTTTTCAAACAAAGAAAAAAAATAATTTTCATCAAAAAATGATTTTTTAGTAGAGAAAACAAAAATTTCATCTAGATTGTTGATCTTTTGAGCGAGAGGATGATTTTTTTGTAAAGCCGTTCCATTTTCAACTCGAAAATATAAAATTTCAGCCAAAAAGTAAAGTTTTAACCACATATTTGCTTTTTTAATTTAAAAAGAAAACAAATTTTCATACAAAGAGATGAACTTTCAACTAAATTTATGGATCTTCAACAAAAAAATTACTTTTTAACAAATTGGTTTAATCTTCAACGAAGTAATTGCATTTTCAAACAAACAACATTAATTCTCAACAAATGATGTAATAGCAGATATTTCAATCAAAATTATTGTAATAGTAAATAAAAAAAGTTAAATTGAAAAAACATAATAACAAAATAGTTGAATTTTTAACCAAGTAATAAAATTTTTAATTAAAAATAGAATTGTCAGGAGAAAGCAACTGATAAATCAGGAATAAAAATAGAAATAAATGGTAAGTAAGTTACTAACAGAAATATTATATCAGGGTGGCTGAAAATTTCCTTTTAAAAATTCCATAACTTCTCCCAGACCATTAGTATTCGAAGACCAGAATTTTTATATTCTAATATCTTTAACATAGCAGCTAACCTGCTTCTGGAATTTTTTTCGACTTGTACAAAAAAAAGAATGAAAAACTTGGCTTTTAGAATGCACATTTGATGATTACATCTAAGTTTTCAACTTTCCTCGCACAATAAAGTAAGAAATCTTTAAATAAGAAAAATTGAAATCTCAGTACCTAACTAAGCGAGGCTATCAAATATATAATTAATTAATTTTCCTATAATTTGAATATTAATCGTTAATTATTCTGTTACAGTCAAGAGACAAGATTTCCTTTTCTACAATTTCCTGCTGGGCTTAAAACAGTGTCAAAACTTTCAGCTTCACTCTCGCTGGTGTTAACTCCTGTCCTCTCTAAAACTCCATCTTCATTTCTCATCCCAAAAGGTTGAAAAAGTGGATTTCGAACCTCGACATCTACTCCAGAGTCTATGCTTTTAGAGAAGTTTGAAGTTTCTGAGAGTTTGCGGAAACTCCCGAAGAAGACACTATCGGTTCCTACGCTCTCGGCACCGCTTTCACTGGCTCCATCTCCTAGTGATTCCGTTTCGTCGGTTTCGGAAACACTGCTGACGTCGTGAGCCAGTAATTGCTTCCGTGAACCATTGCTATCTGTGCTGCTCAGGTATCCACTGTCTTCCATTTTACTCTGAAAAAGTCTGTTGATTAATATTTATAAGGGAAAATCAATATTTCAAATAAAACAAATTGATTTTCCAACAGAACAGTTTAATTTTCAACCATAGAGTTGGAATTTCAACCAAAAAGAGCATCTTTCAACCAACAATTGAAGAATTAAATTTTTAGTGAGAAAAATGTAACTACAGTAATTTGTTGATTAATATCTATAATGGAAAAACAATATTTCAATTTAAAAAAATCGAATTTTAAACAAAACAGTTCATTTTTCAAAGAAAAAGTTGAATTTTCAACCAAAATTGGAAGAATTAAATTTTCGGCAATGAAAATCTAACTGCAGTAATCTTTTGATTAATATTTATGAGGAAAAATCAATATTTCAATTTTTTTAATTGAATTTTTAACAAAACAGTTCATTTTTCATCAAGAGAGTTGATTTTTCAACCAAAAATGGAAGTTTTAAATTTTCGGTAAAGAAAACTGACTACAGTAAAGTAATATCTTGTTTAATATTTATAAGGGAAAGTCAATATTTTTATTTAAAAAAAAAATAGAAAAAATAGAATCTAATCTTGTAATATTTTTATTATATAATATTTTATAAATGTAATAAAACAAGTTTAAATAGATACATTTCTAATTTATTATTCTCAGGGCCACCACAGCCTAATTTTCTTGAAATAATGACCCACTGAAACAGAAAATTTGAATAGTATTTAAGATGATTGATTTAAATTTAGATCATTTTGTTCTCTTTTTTTAAAACAAATATTCCAAAAACAAAAATCATTTTTGTTGACACACATTTAAAAAAATCCATTGCCGTAAAAAGGTCATATTTTTTATTTGCTCCGGTAGGAATAATAAAAATAAATAAATAATAAATAATAATAATAAATAATAAAAAAGAAATCCTTTTTCGCCAATAAGATATTTGTAATATTTGTTATTGTTAAAAAGACACTAAATGATCGAAATTTATATTAAACATCTTGAATATTTATTTACATTGGTCAACACCCCTTTAATATCTAATAAACGTGAATAATGCAGTTTAATAACGGGACTAACGTTTTTTGAATTAAATAGAATCAGACGAATTTAAGGGAAATGAGAAAGATTCGATAAAATTCATAAAAGTAAAGATGAATTTGAAAAAAATGCAAATGAATTAAAAGTAAGCATAAAATATAAAAAATTAATTTAATTGAGTAACTTTGTGATAAAAGTAAAATAAAATAAATAAATTTTAAAGTATTTTTAAAATAACAACAAAAATTGTATTTCAAATAAAAAAAAACAGTTAAATTCATTAAAAAAAGATTAATTTTTTAAACAAAACAAGATTTTTCTGTCAATAAAAAAATAGGAATCAGGTTGCTGAATTTTAAATCCCAAAATAAAAGAATTTTGTACAAAAAAGTTGAATTTTCAACAAAAAAGTTCATTTTTAATCAAATAGTTGAAACTTCTGCCAAAATAGTTGAATTTTCAGCTCAAAAATACATATATTCAACAAAGTAGTTTCATGTTTAACTAAGAGATGTATTTTCAACTTATATAGTGGAATCTTCGGACAAAAACGAAATTAATTTTTAACATAGTAGTTCAACTTTTAACTAAGCAGTTGAATTTTGAACCAAAGAAGATTAATCTTAAACGAAAAGTATTGCAGCTGATATTTAATCCACAAAATATATTTATTGTAATGAAAAACAGTTGAATTTAAAAAAAGACGAATTTTCTATAAATTAGTTGAATCATCAACCAAAACAGATTAATTTCCACCCAAAAAGTTGCATTTTTAACCAAAAGTGATGAATTTCCAATCCAAAAAGACGAATTTTCAACAAAATAGTTGAATTTTTAACCAATAAAATTTTTTTAATTTTCAACACAACAGTTGACTTTTCAACCCAAAATTATAAATTTTTAACAAAACACATTCGTTTTCAGCCAAATATTTTAATTTTCCTCGAAAATGGTTGAATATCTAAAAAAAGAAGGATGGCATTAAGATTGTTGAATTTAAAATAATAAATTTCCAAGATACTCGTAATAATTAAATTGTTAATCAAAAAATTGATGTTGTGGTTGTAGAAATTAAATTTTGAAAATCGAAAATATATATTACGGGATTTTATATGTTAGAAAAGTGCATATTTAAGAAAATTGACATCTTCATATTTTTGTTATTTTTCTGAAACATCAATTTTTCTTAATTTCAATTTTTTTATAGTATAATATTTTTTTAGCTGAAAAGAAAATTTTGTTGTTCATCGGAGAGCTTCCAATTGATACAAATATACTAGAATCAAAGTTAAACCTCTAAGGAAACGAAAACAGAAAAAGTGGGGTTTTTTAGTTATTTTTGTGCTTTTAAAATTGTTTCTTTCAAGCTTACTTAGAAAAATACTTTGATGATAATATTTAATGAGAATTAATGAGAATAATTAATCAAAGTCTATCTACTAATAAAAATACATTAAAAATAGTTCAAGCCGGATCATTTTGAAATTCTGTTGTTTATCTATTTTTCAATCTTCGTTCTGCTTAAATTTCTAAAAATCTATTTTTATCAGCAGAAAATGCTGAAGTGCACAACAGATTTTATAAAGCTAGATAAAAAAATGTTTGGATACAAAAGTGACTAGAAATTAGATTCATGAGCTACCCATATGATATAAAAATCTTTTAATAATAACTGAGATCCGCTTTTTTTACCAGAAATTGAACTACTGAACCGCAGTGATCCTTGATATGGTATTAAATTAATTAAAAAATGAAATATACATACCAGCGTTGGATTCACAAGAGGCGTTTTCTTCTGCACCTTAGATTTCTTCAACCCATTTGGTGGTTTCGAGCAAATCCGATCTGCCGAATTACAGAACGTCTTGATCCTATGTTGAATGAGATTTGTTCGATCCTCTCTTCGATTCACATTTTGTCGATTTCGACTAGAGCTGGGTCGTTCTTTCATCACTACTTCATTTTCATACAAAAAAGACGAATGACCTGAAGGATCAACAATTAGATTTCCAGTATTGATCTTGCAAGAAGGCAATGGTCTTAATTTTGTCCCTCTTAAATTGCTGTGTCCACGTTGGACAAAATTTGAATAAATATTCCCCGATAAAGTTCCTCCGTTGCAATTGACGTTGGAAATATTGGTAAAACAATTGCGATTATGATTTGAATAGTCCTTACGTGTCCCTACGAATAAACTATCAAGGTTTGGGACAGGAGCGCCATAATTGGCTTTAGGGTCCCCCGTTCTGGCACGACTCCTGTCCCAGAAATCGTTTTTTGAGAGGGGCGCTGTTGTTTGAAGATTTTCCATTTTTCCTGGCTCCTCCGATTGTTGATAAATGCCTTCAGATGGTGGCAATGGAACAACGTCTGGCTGATTTGTTGGCTTTCTTTGTCTTCTTGCATGTCTGCTGTCAGGAGTCAGGAACCTGTAGAATTTAAATAATATACTTACTGATCAGAATTCAGAAGTCAGAATTCGATGTTAATCTTCTCAGACTTCACGAAACAAGATGTCCCCAAAAAGAGGAGAAATAGGTTGATTTTCACGAAAATAGGGGAATTAATTAATACACCAAACTCTCGCTTTCAGTCAAGGGTTGTTGGTTGCTTTCAAATGGCCTTGGACTGAATTTGGGGGGAAGAAACGCAAACAGTGAGGGCCATTTGACTCGTTTGCAATTGGAATAAATTAATA
>NC_046658.1:83399301-83464364 GCF_010883055.1 Belonocnema kinseyi | reverse complement strand
CAACCGCTCTCGCCCTACTCCCCTGAGAAACTGCGAAAGACAGCAGTTCTAGGAAGGCTGAGAACGGGGTTACTGTAAACGAGAGTTTGGTGTATTAATAAAATTAATGCAGGTACTATTATTTTTAAAATTTCAAATTGAAAAATATCCTATTTTTAACAGAAAAGATTAATTTTCTACTAAAATAGATAAATTTTTTTTTACCAAAAACGACGCAGCTTTAACAAAAGAGTTGAGTTTTCAACCTGAAAAGTCGAATTATTGAAAAAATGTTGGACTATCAATTTCAACCAAGAAAGATGATTTTTCAAAACAAGAAAGAAGTCATTTTCAATCAAAAATTTCAAGTTACTATAACTTTATTGAATTTCCAAGCCAAAAAGACGACTTTTCTACAATACTGTTACATCTTTTTACCGGAAATACAAATCTTTAACAAAAAAGTTATTTTTTAATCAAACCTTTGGAATTTTCAGAAAAATAGTATCATTTTCTATCAAGCTGTTGAACCTTCAAGCCGAAAATATGAATTTTCTACAAAACATTTAATTTTCCTCCCACAACAGATGAATTTTCAATCTAGAAGATAAATTTCTACAAACAAGTCGAATTTTCAACTGAAAAAGATCAATTATTAACCATAATAGGAATAGTTGAACTATCAGTTAAAAAATTAATTTTGTAATAAAAAACGAAGGATTTTAAACGAAATAGATGAATTTTCAGCCAGAAAAATGAAGTCTCATGAAATGAAACTAAAAAATAAAAAATTTTCAATTAAATTGAGGATTTTTCAAGCCAAAAAGGAGAATTTTTCTACAAAACAGTTGAGTTTTGAACTAAAAAAATATGACTTTTTCACCTAAAGATAAATTTTAAATCCAAAAGTGAACCATAAATATAGTAGTAGACTTTTAAATAAAAATTAATTGATATTCAATAAAAAAGATGAATAATGTGCAACAGAGCGTTGAATTTTTGGCAAAAAAAAAAAGAATTCTCAAGGAAAAATTTAATAGTTGATATTTCAAGCAAAAAAGTTTTTAGATTTAAATAAAAAACAGTTGAATTTTCAATGAAAAAGGCGAATTTTCAAGGAATTAGTTGAATGCTTTAAAACAAAATTTTTAACCAAACAATTGAATTTTTAACCAAACGGATGACATTTTTACCAAGAAATAAATTTTCGAACGATAAAGATGCATTTTCAACCAAAGGGTAGAATTTTGATCTAAAAAGAATAACTGTTCAACCACATTGTTGAATTTCTAACAAAAACAGATTAATTCTCAACTCAGCACATGTATTTTTAACCGAGAAAGATGAGCTTAAATTTTATCGAAAATAGAGTTGAATTTTCTACCAATCTGTTGAAATCTCAAACTCAAAACATAAATTTTCAAGAAAAAAATTAATTTTTAGCCAAATAATTGACCTTTAACAAAATCGTTGAATCTTAAAAAAAAAACAGATTATTTTATTATTATTATTTTTTTTTAATTTTCAAACAAAAAAAAAAGAAATTTCTGCT
This sequence comes from Belonocnema kinseyi, assembly GCF_010883055.1. Taxonomy (NCBI): domain Eukaryota; kingdom Metazoa; phylum Arthropoda; class Insecta; order Hymenoptera; family Cynipidae; genus Belonocnema; species Belonocnema kinseyi. The sequence goes on along the minus strand of NC_046658.1, from coordinate 83,462,833 downwards.
AAGCGATGAATTATCAAAACCAGAAATACGAATTTTAAACGCAACAAGACAAATTTTCAAAAAAAAAAAGATTAATTTTTATCTAAACAGTTGTATTTTTAACCAAAGAAGATTAAATTGCTACGAAACGATGAATATTCAAAACAAACGGACGAATTTTCAACAAAGGAGTTGAATTTTCAACTAAATAGTTAAATTTTCTACTAAACTGTTACAATTTCAATCTAAAAATAGGAAATTCCAAAAAAGGTAAATTTTCAACCAAATATTAGAATTTTCAAGAAAAAGGATTAGTTTTCGACCAAAATAGATGAATTCTCATCGAAAAATGTAATCAGTTGATATTTCAACCAACGAAATTTGTCGTTTTAAATAAAAAACAGTTAAATTCAGCCGAAAAAATGAATTAAAAAAAGTTGAATCTTCACAGTTGCATTTTTAACTAAAAAATATTAAATTTCTATAAAAGAATGAATATTGAAACCAAAAAGACGAATTTTCAACAAAGGAGTTGCATTTTCAGCCAAATAAATGTTCTACCAAACTAATCAACTTTCAATCCAAAAATATAAATATCCAACCAAGTAGTTAAATTTTTTACCAAACTGTTAAAATTTCAATGACAAAAAATGAATTTTTAGAAGAAAATTTAATTTTCAACCAAATATTTGAATTTTCAACAAAGTAGTTGAATCTTTAACCAAAACAGATTACCTTTCAACCAAACTGTTGCATTTTTAACTAAAAAGATGAAATCACAACAAAAAATATAATAATGCACTTTTCAATTCAGAAGAATGAACTTTTAATGAAAAATATGTTGTCTTTTTATTCGTTTTTATTATATTCAGATCGCATTCAAGTGAAAAAAAGAAAAAGGAAAAGTTTCTTGAAAAATGGAAGTAAGAGAAGAATGTTTAAAAAAGGGGAAAAGAGGAAATCAGACAAAAGAGTGTAAATTCTACCTTCTTAATAATTTCATTTTTTAAAATTGGCCTATGATAAGTATATAAGTGTAAATATCAATCTAATCACCTGTTCTTTTTCCAGGAGAGTGTTTTGTCCACTTCATTACCGAGAGATCGAGTTCCATTAGAAGCATCCGTTTCTTGCATGGAAGCTTTGAGCCTGGCTTCATAGATAGCTCGCAGACTTCCGTAGCCTCGATGAAGAGGAGCAACTCCATTTTTTGTCGAATCCTCATCCCTGAAGCTGCCTTTACTTCGCAAAAGAATTTGACTTGGTCTCTCCAAGGAGTCTGCATAAATTTCACTTGGAACTTCTTTTTCGTACTGAACATCGCCATTTATCTTCAGCTTCATTGGTTTTCGATCTAGAGTGTCTGGTTCGTACTCTGATTCATCCAGTTTTACGTAGTTTCTGGGAGAATCTTGAACCTTGATGGTCAGATGTCCCGGATTCTCGGGTTCGTATTGGATTTCTGGTCCAGAGTCATCACTACCGGTAGGACTGGCGTAACCATCATTTACGTACACTTCACTTACAAGTGAATAACCCTCTTTTTGAGAAATAATTTCTGGAAGATTGTAGTAGTTCTTCTTACGCGCCTGAAAATTGAAGAATGATTGATTAAAAAATATAATAGGGAATGAACGCAAAACTTCATTTTTGAATTTCCCTGATTCTTCCTAGAATAATTTTTTAGTTTCCTGTACTTTAATATTTAAAGAGAAAAATTCTAATGTTGGAAAATTTTTAAACTAGAATCTTTTACAAATGAAATGAAACAATTTTTTATTAAAATTAATCAATTCTGATTTTACTATTCTCAAGGTTGCCACGGCCCAATTTATTTTAAAAAAGTGAAAAAGTGACTAAAAGTAACTAATATGCACTAATAATGTGACGAGTGTTCTTTTGTATTTAAAGGAAATCAAAATAATTCGATTCATAAGACTTTAACACAATTCAAGCTAAATTTAAAATAATTCAAATGAGTTGGAAGAAAACTGTTTAAAATCCTAAAAAACTCCACTAATTGCAATAAAATTACAAAATAAATATGAAAAGTTTTTCGATATTTCATTACTCTCCATTTATTCAATCACGAAACGAAAAATGAAAAAGACTTTATTCTTGAAAATGAAGATGTCTGAAATTTTTAAAATAATTTTTGAAAAAACAGATAAAAAATTAGTTTAAAATTAAAAAAAAGTAATTATGAATGGAACAGGGGATCTTAGAAGAGGTACGTATATGTAATTCTGATTCTGATTTGGAACTGGGATTTTTTTGAAGAATGATAACTTAGAGTTAGTTCAGGCAATTTTCCAAAATAATTATAATTATGACTTGGAACACTGCAATTGTCAAAAGAAGCACAATTTTGACTTAAAACGGGGAATTTTTGAAAAGATTTCTGATTCTGATTTGGAACAGTGAATTTTCCAAAAGCAGTACAATTTTGACTTGGAATGGAGAATTTAGGTAAAGAATTATGATTCTGATTAGGTACAAAGAATTTTTGAAAAGAATGATAGTTTTGAGTTAGTTCAGGTAATTTTCCAAAACAATTATTCAAATATTTCGAAAATCCCTATATCTTTTAAATCTTTGTGAAATTTTTGAAAATCTTCGCGTAATATTTGAAATATTAATTAATATTTGTGAAATTATTTAAATCTTGATCTCTTTATAATCTATCTGAAATCTTTGTGAAATAATTTAAGTCTGTCTGAAATCAGTTCAGTTAATATTTAAAATATTTTTGACACATTTGGCAATATTTGTGAAATTATTAAAATCTTTCGGAAATAATTGAAATTGTTGTCGAATCTTTGAAAATTTATCAGAAAACTTTGCGAAATATTTCAAATATTTGTGAACTCTATATGAAATCTTCGGAAAATCATTGCAATTTTGTCAAATCACTGATTTGAGTCTGTTTTTGCAAAATATTCGGTAATATTTGTAAAATTATTTAAATTTTTGCGAAATCTTTCGGAAATCATTTATATCTTTTAAATATTTGTAAAATCTTTGGTAATTCTTTAAAAGTCTTTGCGTAATATTTGAAATATTTTTGAAATATTCGGTCAGTTTTGTGAGATTATTCAAATCTTTGTGAAATAGCTGAGAAATGATTCAAGGCCTTGTGAAGCCTTTTAAACATACATCAAACTCTCGCTTTCAGCCTCCTCGTTCTCGGTCTTCCCAGAACTGCTGGTTCACGCAGTTTCTCAGGGGACCAAGGAGAGAGCCCTGACCCCTGACCATGGACTGAAAGCGAGAGTTTGGTGTATCCGAAATCTTTTAAATGTAAGTGAAATTATTAAGCAATAATTGAAATCTTGTTTCAATATTTAAAATGTATCTGAAATCTTTATGAAATAATAGAAGTCTTTGTGAAATCTTTGAAATCTATCTTAAACCATTGCGAAATATTTGAAATCATTGTGAAATCTTTAGGAAACCATTGAAATCTTCGTGAAATCTTTGTAAAATCTTTGCAAATTCTCTAAAAGTTTTCGCGAAATGTTTTAAATCTTTGGAAAATCATTGAAATCTTTGTAAAATCTTTGCGCATACTCTAAAAAGCTTCGCAAAATTTCTGAAATCTTTGGGAAATAATGGAAGTCTTTGTGCAATCTTTCAAATCTATCTGAAATCTTTGCAAATTATTTGTAATCTTTGTTCAATCTTTGAAATCTATCAGCAATCTTTGAGAAATAATAGAAGTCTTTATAAAATCTTTGAAATCGTTCTGAGATCATTGGGAAATATTTGAAAGCGTTGTGAAACCTATTAAAACTTTGTAAAATCTTTGCGAATTTTCTGAAAATGTTTGGGAAATATTTGAAATCTTTGTGAAGTCTTTGAAATCTTTGGGAAATCATTGAAATCGTTGTGAAACTCTTAAATCTTTGTAAAATCCTGGCGAATTTTCTAAAAATATTTGCGAAATATTTGAAATCTTTGTGAAATCTTTGGGAAATCATGGAAATCTTTAAGAAATATTGCTAAAATCCTTGTGAATTCTCTAAAAATCTTTGCGAAGTATGTGAAATCTGTTTAAAATCATTGGGAAATCATTGAAATCTTTAAGAAATCTTTGTAAAATCCTTGTGAATTCTCTAAAAATCTTTGCGAAATATTTTTAAAATCATTAGGAAATCATTGAAATCTGTTCAATTTCTGAAATCTCTCTGAAATCTTTGTAAAATCTTGGCCAATTTTCTAAAAATCTTTGCGAAATGTTTGAAATTTTTGTGAAACCTTTGGGAAATCATTGAAATCCTTGAGAAATTTTAGTAAAATCCTTGCGAATTCTCTAAAAATCCTTGCGAAGTATTTGAAATGTTTGTGAAATCATTAGGAAATTATTGAAATCTTTGTTTAATCTCTAGAATCTATCTGGAATCTTTGTGAAATATTTGTAATCTTTGTTCAATCTTTGAAATATATCAACAATCTTTGAGAAATAATAAAACCCATTATAAAATCTTTGAAATCGTTCTGAAATCATTGCGAAATATTTGAAATCGTTGTGAAATCTCTTAAATGTTGATAAAATCTTTGCGAATTCTCTCAAAATCTTTGTGAAATATTTTAAATCTTTGTAAAATCATTAAATTCTTTGAGAAATCTTTGTAAAATCCTTGCGAATTCTATAATAATCTGTGCGAAATATTCGAAATCTTTGTGAAATCATTAGGAATTAATTGGAATCTCTGTTCAATCTCTTAAATCCCCCTAAAACCTTTGTGAAATACTAGAAGTCTTTATAAAATCTTTCAAATCTATCCTAAATATTTGAAATTTTGGGGTAATCATTGAAATCTTTGTGCAATCTTTGAAATCTTTAACAATATAGGTCTTATACCTGTATTTATTATTTATAATTAATTTTAAATTTTAACATTGTATAATATTATTATACTATGTCTACATTAAACCATTCAATATTATAAGTCTACCTGTCCCCTCTAAAAAAAATGTTCCGCAACTTCTGGTTCAGGAAATTTTCGAAAAGAATTATGATTCTGTGTTGGGACATACAATTTTAAAAAGAATAATTCCCAGACCGCGAAAATGAAAAAATTGACCTGGAAAACCCCGGGTACTTGAAATTATGAGTAGGGTTTATTAATCTTATTACACTTTGTTTTATTATGGTAAACGCCTTCTTACCTGTTTCTTCATTTTCGAAATGGTCATCTCTCCTGTATTAGCATTGATGATCGCATTCTGCATCGTCAGTTCTTCTTCCATGGGCAAAGCCGTGGACAAAGTAGGACTCGAATGACTAATAGATTCAGGAGATTTCGAAGGTTTTCTATCAGACTTTGATCTCTCCAAACTGTCAACTTCGTAATCATAAATTTGAGGAGATTTTGGACATTTTTGCGATTTTGGACAAGGTTCCAACGCCTTCACATCCACCAGTTCTTTAATAACTGCATCCATAATTCGCTTAGCCGTATTTATACCATTGGGTAGTTCCTTTATCATGTCCGGAAGTTTCCTCGGTCCCAGAGGTGCCTTCGCCTTACGTGGCCTTTTATAAGGAGCAACAAGTTCGGCTTTTTCTAATTTTTCTGCTTTCTCTACTTTCAGTTTATCTACAGTTGGAATGACATTTTTCTGCATATTGGGATTTCTCTGCATGTTCGAATTTCCGTTGACCTTCATTTCTAGAGCCGCATTTTCTTCCATCTGCTTGATAAAGGAATTTTCGATCGCTTTTCTGACCTTTGCGTTGATTTCGTTGTTTTGATGTGGATCAAAGGATGTAAAACCGTCTTTAAGTCGTCGCTGAAGTTTATCGTAGACTGGTTCTTCGAACATGGATTTTGTGGATCTTTGAGCGACGCTGAACTTGTCATCATTTTCGAGTATTTCACTCTTGGCGATGTGGCGAAATGTTCTGAGCATTGGAGGATTGTCTTTCCAGGAAGAGAAGGGTTTTGTGGGTAAATTTGATCTGTCTGTGGTTTTGAAATCGTATTGATTGGTGATTTCTTTAAGGTATTCAAGACTGCGTGCGAATGTTCTTGCATTTTCTTGGAAGTATTTTCCCTCGTCTGCTGGCTCTTTCCAACGACGTTCTGGTGGTTTTACGTCTTCTAGCCAAGCTCGAACTCTACTTTCCCCGGGAATTGGTTTCGCGTTTCCTGGAAGATTTTGGAGATACGGACGTGATTCTAAACAACCGGGACATCCAGAACATCGCTGAGATTTTTTGGATCTGCCTATGGAACCGCGACTGGAGTTTGCTTTTTGCTTGTTTGATGAACTACACTGTTCAGAAAGGTTGTCTTCTTCAGAAATTTCTGCAAAAGAAATCGGATATATTTCCTTCTTTTAACAAATTAAAAGTTTTAAAAAGTTAGACTACATTTAGTTGTGAGCCTATTATGCAGATTTCAATATTCATCTGGTGTGTCAATCATTTTAATTTTTTTTCTCAATATTCTACAGGGTGGACGCAAATCTGGCAATGAGGAAAAGGCCAGTGATTTTAATTGATCAGGTAAAGTCAGGGAAAAGAAAGAAAAAAATCTAAAAAAAGTCATGGAATTTCTATAAGAGCCACTTTAAATAACTGTCAAGGATAATAAATTTGAAAATTTCAATATGTGAAGGTGAAACAACTTATGCGTTTCGGGGAAATTTGAAATTTAAAATGCAACCATAAAATCTTTCGATTCGAAATGAAACAATTTTGCACTTATTACGGAAATTCCATCTGATATTATGCAGTTTCAACTTTTTCGATTCAAAAACATTTTAAATTTTCCAAACTTTTAAATTTGAAGACAAAAATTTAACTGTTTTGTTGAAAGCTCGTTCTTTTTCATTAATAAATTTACCTTAATTGGTAGAAAAGTAATCTTTTCGGTTGAAATGAATAAAAAAAATTGTAAAATTTTATTTGAAATTGTTTTATTCCGTTTAAAAAAGATTCTATGTGAAAAACTTTACAAGAATAACATTCTGGTATGTGAATATTAATGTTCAGGGAAAATGAAAATTGATCAGAGAAAAGTTAGGGAATTTTGAAAATAAAGTTTGCAGCCAATCTTCTTATTCCTGTATTTCTATTTAGTTTTTTTTTCACATACTTCCTCCTGCCGATTATATTATTAGTTAGCAATTTTATTATTTGGTTGTAAATTCAACAATTTTGTTAATAAAAGTCATAATTTTTGGAGAAAAATTCAACTTTTTTGTTGGAAATTCTTCTTTTTGGGTTGGAAACTCTACTAGTTTCGTAGGAAATTACCGTTATCTATGGAAAATTCATATTTCGTCGTTGGGAATTTAACTGAAACCTCTTTTTTTTTGTTGAACAGTTAACTACTTTGTTGGAAAATTTTCTTTTCGGTTTAAAAATTCATAACTTTTGTTAAATATTTTGTCTCTTTTTAGTTAAAAATGCAACTCTTTTATTTGAAATTTCGATTTTCTGTTGTTCAATTCTGTTTTTTGTTGTTGTTTTAAATTGAAAATTTTCTAGTTGAAAAATCTTCTCGTTGGTTGAAGGTTATTTGGTTTATAAAATTCAACTTCTGGGTTGAAAATTGAACTACTAAAAAAAAATTGTTTTTTGATTTAATATTCATAATTTTAGTTGTAAATTTATCTTTTTTGTTAGAAATTAATTTATTATTTCGTTTAAAATTCGCCTTTTTGGCAGAAAATTAATACTTTTCGGTTGTAAATATAGCTGTTTGTAGAAATTTTGTCTTTTTTGGTTAAAATGTTAACTACAGTCGGCACTATTTACCTTGCCGCGGATGGGACCGTAGGGGAGTAATTTTCCTGGAAACGATGTTCCACCACTCTCGAGTCTGATCTTGATGCGTGGTGCTTGGTGCGAATTGTTTCGCTCGCTATGTACGTTGCCGCGCGCGGATCAGTGTTTAAAAACGGTAAAAGTTCGATTTTCAGAATAAATATTGTGGAAGTAATTATCTCACATTTGATTCCAAAAAATGGTGAGCATATCATTCTCTCGCGGAATAAACTGAAAAATTGGTTAGTATTATCAAATTATTGATAAACCTTTGATTAAACTTGCCATATTTGAGGTTATCTCATGTGACATTATCATGAGACATAAATATTATATGATTTCGAAATTCCTTTATAAGCCTCATTAACAAAGCATATAATGACTTTTTGCACTTTAAAATGGCATTGAAAGACCTAAAACATTGATGGTAATGTAAATAGCGAGCGGAACAATTCTCGGATGCCGAGTCATCGCGGTCGTGGTGGGGGAAGAGCTCGACCGAGAATTAGGGGAAGCGGCAAGGTAAGTAGCGTCGAATGTACTTTGTTGAAAATTAACTTTTTGTATTGCAGATTTATAATTTTCAGAAAAAATTCATCTCTTAAGTTAAAATTTTGAACTTTTTTGTTGAAAATTTATCTTTGTAGGTTGAAAATTCAACTATTTGGCTAAAAATCCAACTATTTTGTTGTGAATTAAATTATTTGGTGTAATTCAAGTAATTTCTTAAAGACACATTTTTTTGGGTCGAAAATTGAACTTTTTTTGTTGAAATTTTTGTTTGTTTGTTAACAGTTGAACGACTTTGTTTAAAATTAATTTGTTTGTTTACAGGTTCATTATTTTAGTAGAAAATTCATTTGTACGGTACAAAATTTGACTATTTTGTTGAAAAAATCTCTTTTTTGATGGAAACTTCGTTTTTTGGGTTAAGAACTCATATTTGTAAGTTGAAAATTCAACAATTCAGGTAATAATTAATTTATTTTGTTCGATTTGTCTTTTAGGTAGAAAATTAATATTTTTGACTTAGAAATACAACTAATTATCTACAAGTTTAACTACTATGTTAAAAATGCATTTTTTGGTTAAAAATGAGTGATTTTAATTGAGAATTTATCGATTTGGTTGGAAATGTGCCTATTTTTTTAACACTTGTCTTTTTGGGTGGAAAATTAAATTATTTTGGAAAACAATTAAGCTATTTTGAAAAAAATTCTTGTTTTTTTGGATGAATTCAACTGTTTTTATTTAAAATTATAATCCGTTTTTGTTGAAATATCAAATTTTCCATTTTTCGTTGAGAACTCATATTTTTTTGTTAAAAATTCTGTTTTATAGGAAATTCGTCTTTTTTTGTTGAAATAAATTTTTTATTTTTCAATTTAAATTTGAAATTATATTATTTAGGGCATAAAATATTTTTTTTAATCTTGTAAGCTTCAAATTTTAATCTTTGAATATTAATGGCCAGGGAAAATGAAAAATTAGTCCGGTTAAATCAGGAAAATGTCAGGGAATTATGAAAAGGGAAGTTTTGCTGCCACCCTGATTCCTGCTAATACTATCGAAGTTATTGAGAAAGTTGCGATAATGAATTATCTTTTAAATGAATAATTGATAAATTATGATAAACAGTATGAACTTACTACTAAGAGAAGGAACAAATTTTTTCGCGCTCATTTTATGCTTGGCGATGGCGATGACTTCTCGAATTTTTAGTAGGAACTCGACAGCTGCAGGAGGTGGAGCCTGGAAACAGAAGCCTTTTGATTATCTTCTACAATTTATTATGAGAATAATTTATGCTAATAATTTACGCATTATTTTCTTGAGGAATTTAAATTTAATAACACACCAATAATAGTTGCCTGTCAAAGTAGGCTGGATTGAAGTATAGTTTTCTTCTTTGAGTACCAGGAAGAACTGCGTTGTCTTGATGATGAGTATTGTCACCAGTTTCAACAATTCTAACATCCTCGTCTGGTATCCTTTCACCCAAAATTGAACCCGATCCACAGGGTCCTTCGTGTGCTTCTGAATAGTCGTAATGCGGATGAATTAAAGCTGAAGTTACCTGCAAATTGTAGAAAATATTTTGTTAATTTTAAAGCACGAAAATTATTTAAAAATAATAATAATTAATAAAATATATTAATTATTATATACCATATTTTCTAACAAAAAGATATATTTCAACCAAATAGTTTAATTCTCTAGCCAAAAATAGAATGTTTATTACAAAAAAGTTGAACTTTCTACCCAAAAGGATGAATTTTGAACAATAAACAATATTAACAATAATATTTTAACCAAAAAGTTGATTTTTATATCAACATAGTTTAATTTTTAAGCCCAACAGACGAATTTTCTGCAAAACATTTAAACTTTTTACCCCAAAAGGAAGAATTTTTAACAAAAAAAGCGATATTTGAATCAAATAGTTGGTTTTTTTATCACAATGGATAAATTTTCAAGCAAACAGGACGAATTTTCTATAAAACAGTTGAACTTTCTATCCAAAATGATGTATTTTTAACAAAAAAGTCATATCTCAACCAAAGAATTATATATTATCTACAAAAATATTCGAATTTTCTACCCCAAAAAAGGAATTTTCAACCAAATTGTTACATTTTCAACTAAAAAAGATGAATTTTCAACGAAAAAGTTATATTTCAAACCAATAGTTTATTTTTCTACCCATATAGGTAAATTTTCAAATCAATAAGGCAATTTTTTTACGAAAAATTAGATATTTCTACCCAAAAAGATGGATTTTTAATAGAAAAGTTGTATTTAAACCAAAGATTTGAATTTTCTACGAAAAAAATTTAACTTATTACCTGAAAAAATAATATTTTAACGAAAAATTTCTATTTCTATTGATTAACTGAATTTTCTCTCTAAATGGTTGAATTTTTAAGCTCAGAAGACTAATGTTCAACAAAATTGGTACACTTTTAACAGAAAAAATGAATTTTGAACAAAGCATGTAAAAGTTAATATTGCAACTCAAAGGATTTTCCTTTTTAATCAAAATCATAAATTATCTATTAAATAATTGTTAAAATGATTAAATTTTGAAACCAAATAATTGAAAGGTTAACTAATCTGGAGTTGTTTGTTTAATGGCTGGGTTTTTACAAGTTAGAAAACAACATTTTAAAAAATTCCAACATAAGTTTTTGCTATTCTGTTGTTTATCTATTTTTCAATATTTAATTTTCTTGAATTTCTTGTTCGTGCGCTTCATCATTAGAAAGTGCTGAAGTATTTAACAGATTTCTTAAAAAAAATTAAACAAAATTTTAACACAAAAATATGAAGAAAAAATTGGTTAAGGTTCGTGTTAAAGGTCGATGTCAAAAATCTGTGGAATTTAAGTCCCGGCAGTTAAACACATTTTTATGATTTAATGAATTTTTAAAAATAATACTAGATAAAAGTACTTACAACGAAGTTGTTTTTCTCAAAGTTTCAACATTTTAGTTATTTTTGTTTAAAAATAAGAAATTAAAATATATTTCAAAATTTCACTCGGTGAAATGTCCCCAAATACAAACTCCGATACATATTACCGAATTGGATGATATTTTTCAAATTACATCCAATGAAATAAGAATAAAATTAATAATGATGACACGCTGCCAAATAGAACGTAAAAAATATTTTGCAGTAATTTTTGAGATTTTTAGTCCACTCTAAACATTTTTTTTAACAATTTCGAAATTTTATATTTCACTTGGTTAATTTTTTAAAGTTAAGTTTTGAAAAAAGTCATAGCTTAAACTGCAATATTTACGAGATACCCACATCATATAAAAAGTTTTAAATAATTAGTAATAAAATTACCATATCAGAGTAATTGATTAAATAAAGAAGAGCACTTATTGTTCAACTCCGCACTGAAGACTGACTGTTATTCGAAATTGTCTAGAGACTGAGAAAGTGGAATACCCAATTAAAACCGCATAAATTTTGCGGCGTTAAGTGAGTCTTACGTACTAATTGGGTGCAAGAGGTTTATGTACTCATTCATAGGAAATTGGCATTCATTGTAATGTGACTTAGAAAAAAGTAAAAGGCTTGATGAGATTTCATTTCGTTGCAAAATTTTAAGGTCAACGAATAAAAATAATATAATTTGGATAGCATAAATTTAAAATGAAAATATTCGATGGCGAACATTTCAAATTTGAATACTCATTTTGAAGTCGTGAATTACAAAAATTGATTGATTTCTCATTGTTTAAGTTGGAAAGCCACAAATTTATACATAAATGTACAGTTTTTAATTATTTTTTTCAGGTGGCTGCAAGTTAGGCAAAACATGGAAATCAGGGGAAAGTCATAAGAAACCTTGGTCATGGAAAGTCAAGGCAAAGCCAGGAAATTTGAAAAAAATGAAGCCAGGAAATTTTTATAACAGACAATTTTAATAACTGTCAATTATAATAAATTTGAAATTTACGTTCGTTTGGTTTTATTCCATTTATAAAATATTATATTTTAAGCAGATTAGAAGACTACGAGTCTAATATTTGAATATTAATTGTCAGCGAAAAATTAGAGATTTTTAAAATGAAGTTTTCCGGCCACTCGGTAATAATTTTCTTGTTAGAAATTTATTTGCCATTAATTTCTAATCTCTTTTTTTGCAGTTGCTTCCACCTGAGAATCATTCTTTTAGTTAATAAATTTTATAATTTGTTTCAAACTTCAACAATTATATTGAAAAGTCATCCTTTTTGGAAAAAATTTAACTTTTTTTATTGCAAATTCCTCTTTTTTCATTTTAAATTTACCGTTCTGGTAGAAATATTATCTTTCTTTGGATAAATATTCAACTGATTAGTATAAAATTAATCTTCTTTGCTTCATGATTTAACTATTTTATTGAAAATATTCGTTGAAAATTCAAATTTTTTGTTTGAAAATTGAACTACTTGAAGGTTGAAAGACTTTATAAAAGTTCATTTCTTTAATTGAAAATCGATCATTTTATGGTTTCAAATTCGATTTTTTATGGTAGAGAACTAAACGGCTTTCTTTTGAATTAAATTTTTCTTTATTAAAAGTTAGTCAAAGTAGACGCTACGTGCTTAAAAAAAGGGGCTTTAATAGTCAATTAAGACATTCATTAAGCTTTAATAGAATCTTTAAAAGAAAAATTGTGCTTGAATGCGAAAATGGAAATAAGAAAATCCATCTATTTTTAGTACCATCTATTTTTTTATTTGATTCTTTGAAAGAAAAGTCATCTTTCTTGGTTGAAAATGAACTTTTTTGTTGAAAATTTATCTTTTTGTGTTTAAAATTGTACAATTATATTTTTGGTTACAAATTCATCTTTTTTGGTTAAAACTTTTTATTATTCGTTTGTAAGTTTAATTATTTTGCTGTATTAAGCATTTCTTTAAAATGTGATGCTTTTTAGTTGAAAATTCAACTATTTTTGTTGAATATTAACTTTTTTGTTTAATCTTTATATATATATTTTCAAATGGAAATTTCAATTGTTTTTTTTTTAGAAAATTCATGTTTTTGGTAAAGAATCCAACTATTTTGTTGAATACATTTTCTGATATAAATTCCCATTTTTGGGTTAAAAATTAATTTTGTTGTGAAAAATTAGTTTTTTGGTCTGAAATTTCAGCTGTCTTGTAGAAAAATCATCTTTTTGGTTAAAAGTTCAATTATTTGATTAAAAATTAATCGTTTGTTAAAAATTCATATTTTCGGGTTAAAAATTTAACTATATTTGTAGAAAATTCGTCTTTATAGACTAAAATTCAACAATTTGGTAGAAAATTCATATTTTCGGATTAAAAATTTAATCGTTTTGTAGAAAACTCTTTCTTTATTATTATTTTTTTTAAATCATCTCTTTTGGCTGACGATTGAACTGTTTTGTTGAAAAATTGTATTTATTGATAGAATTGAATTGTTTTTTATTTTAAATAAAAATATTGATTGATTGAAATACCAATTATTACATTTTTTGTTTAGAAGTTAACTATACTCAGTTGAGAGTTGAACCACTTTGTTAAAAAATATTCGTTTTCTTTTAAGAAAATTCGTTTTATATTGAATTTTATATAATATCTACAATAATTTTATTTAAAAGAATTTATTCCACTAATATTTCCCTATTTTCGTGAAAAACATCCTATTTCTTCTCTTTTGATAATATTTTGAGGTGTGAAGTCTGCAATTTTTATAATGTTAATTTTATTGAAACTTCAATTATGCATTTGTATCAATCGAAAATTTTTGTAATATAAAATGGTATTCTATGATTTATGGGAAGCTTACGTGAACATTTTCGAATCCTGATTCACCATCGCTCTGAGGAAGATCATCTCCTAAATCGCTCTCACTCATAGCACTATCGCTCTCAAAATGCCTTGAGGTTGCCATCAGTAAAGGATTATTTTTAACGAGACCAGCTCCATCTCTCCCACTTGTTATGGCAACTTCTGGTTTTTCTGGGCATTTTCTTTTGGATTTTCTGCTGTGCAAGTAAAGAGAGACACTTGCTACGTAGATTAAAGCTAAAAGAATCGAGGACATTCCTATGGCTGTATATTCTATGGTTGAAAGTCCATCAGATTTTTTGAAACTGGATGAGAATGTTACTTCACGAACACCTGGTAATTTGGTTATTATAATTAGTTCAAATAAATCCTGTTCATTAATGGGTCTTCCCCAAAAAGTTGAGAAATTAGACCTGATTCTTTTCCATATTTCTCTCAAGTAATAGATACAATTTATTCAAATATAGCTGATTAATTAAAAAATTAAAACATGAAAATGAATATTTTGTCATTTGAAGTGATCAAAACTGAACTGCAAAATACAGCATTTAAAGTGGAAATATTTAGAATGTTTAAAATTGAAGCTTAACAAATTTTTAATTGATACGCTCAAAAATATATACGTAAAAAATGCAAGATGTTAACACTTTCCAACTGAACAGTTTCAAATTAAATACCATTCAAGTACAAAATTTTAAACTTGAATTGTTTAGAAACTGAACGGTTTACACATTTCTGCTTAAAAAATATAAATCCACGTTATCATATTCAATACTTCAAATTAAAATTTATCCATCCTTTGAAATTAAATTGCTAAAAGTGTTAGAAATAAAACATGTCCCTTTTCCAATTTAATATAAAACTATAAATAAAAAGTTTCTACCTTCCAGCTGTTTGCTAAAAATACCCAATTTATCCCAGTTCACCCCAATATAAATGTTAGAAAGAAAAAATTGGCCTCTTTTAATTAAGAAAAATAATAATTAACAAAATTTCCCTTCCTTCCAAATCAGTAAAAATGTTCAAAAGAAAAAAATTATTCCTTTAAATACAATAAAAATAATTTAAAAAGGCCTTTTCTAATTCAGGAAAAAGCTGAAAACCGAAATTTCCTTTATTTCCACTCAATCAAAATATTAAAAATGAAAAATGACCCTTCTTTCTTTTAATAAAATATTGAAAGTTAAATATTCTCCTTTTCCTCTTCTAGCAATTGAGTAAAAAATTTAAAATAAAAACTCCCCCTTTAGAATTCATCTGGTTGCTAAAAATACCAAATGTGCCTCCGTCAAACCTATAAAAATTTCAGAAAGAAAAAATGGGCCTCTTTCAATTAAAAAAAAACAATTAATAATAAAAATTTGCTCCATACGACATCAATACAATTTACACTTTTCATTTTTTATTACTTAATACAAAATTTCCCATACTCTTTCAATTCAGAAAATAATAATAAAAAAAACTTCATCCTTTCCAACTAAATGAAAATGATAAAAACAAAAAAATCCTTTTTCAATTCAGAAAAAAAATGAACACCAAAATTTCGCTTCTTTAAAGTCAATAAGAATGGTATACAAATGAAAAATTATCCTTTTTTCTATTCATAAAATATCAAGATCCAAATTTTTTCGTTTCAATCTGGTTAAAAATCTTAAAAATATAAAATGTCCATCAGCTTATTAAACCAAAATTAAAAACTAAAATTTCCTTGTTTCAAACTCATTAAAAATGTAAAAAAAAGTTCCTATTTCAATTCGGAAAAAAGTTCAATAATAAAATGTCTTTACTATCTTTTAAAATTGGAATTTTGACACGCCATCGTTTGTTATATGTGCATAAATCTTTCTAAGTTGATTTTTAAAATTTGTAATTCGTTTCAAAGCAATAATTGTTCATTTGATATCTGTAAATCAAAATTAAACACTTTTACTCGAAAATTACAATTTTATTAAATGGAACAATGAAAATGGTTACGATCACAGTTTAAATTAAAAAAAACAAACATAATTCGTCAAAGAATTCAGTTCCATATTGCGTAATTTTGAATACGTGATTTATAACAGCTCGTTTTAAATTATCAGTTAAACATGGCTAAATAAAAATATATGGTTGTTTTTTTCATTGCAAAATCTAAGTTCCAATTTTTAAAAATGAAATATTTTAGACTGCAACAATATTTGAAATCGAATGAAAGCGTGAACTTATGAATATAGTAATTTGAAATTATTCTAAAATGGATTCAGAATCCCAATCATTTCCCAGTTCGGAAACATTTTTTACGATAATTGAAATTTAAAAATTCAAACTTATAATAACTTTTTTATTTAAAGTAATAAAAACTGAACTGAAAACTTAAACATTCAAAGTGTAACTCTTTTGGATTTCAAACTTTTAAAATTGAAGCTTATCAAGTTTGTTTTTCAAAACTTTTTAACTAAAAAACTCAATAATTTACACTTATAAAATGAAAGGTGTTAACAATTTTCTATTGGACAATTTTAAATTACATTCCATTAAATTACAAAATTTCTAATTTTATAAATTGAGCAGTTATTTAAAGATTTCTGTTTGAAAAATAAAAATCCATTGTATCAGGTTTAATGCTCTAAATTCAAGAATGAATCAACCAATTGTAAATGTTCAAAATTGTATAATTTATTTTTAAGAGAGAAACATTGAAAATGAAACGACTTTTAATTATTTTGAAGTGTTCACTTTTTAAATTAAAAATTAAATTATTTTAATACTAGATCGTTTGAAAAATTTAAATCGTCAAATTTAAAGTTTAAGTTAAGCAGTTTGAAATTAAACCGTTTTCGATCAAAAATGTTCGCCTTTAACTTTTTATTGTAAGGGTCTACAAAACTGAATTTTGAAATGATTTTAATTGAAAATGTACATTTTTCTATCAGCTCAATTTCCATGAATTTTGATACTTATGGGTATTTGGCATTGTTGATCTCTAATCCGAAATCAAAATAAAAAAATTATAAGTGATGGATCCAAAATGACGGACTGAAAAAACAAAAAGTGAATTAATTTGGATAAAACTTAATGCTTAGGGGTTTTTAAGGTCGCTGATTTCGAGCCCGAAATCCAAATTTGAAAATTTAAAAGGTCAGATCCAAACTTTTGAATTTTTTATTTTTAGACTCTATATCAGAATCGTAATCAGTGATCCAAAAGAGCCCCTAAATATCGAGTTAAGAGCGAATCAGTTCATCATTTCTTTAGTTTTAATCCACAATATTGGATCGGCTATCTGGGATTATTTTTTTGAAGTTTAAGCCCAGATTCGTAGTCAGCGACCTAAAAACCCCTAAAAATCAGGTTTTATTATATCATGTGAGGGCAAAATTTTTCGCTGCAAAACATTTTTTTAGAATACATTTTTTTTAAATTCGGACTTAAGATTCAGAATCATTGGTTCAAATTGCTATTGGATACTAAGCTGCAAAAAATTTTGATCGAAGGAAGCATTTTTGTTTTAGTTCTAAAAGGTGAGACATATATGTCTTATCTTGCTTTCTAATGATTTAATTGCAGTATATCATGTGATACTTCAAATGATTGGATAGATTCTTCTTCTAAAAATTTGTAAAATTCTTGTTCAAAAAATAAATTTACTGCCATTTTCTGGATGAGGTTTTTATAAAAATGATTATTCCCTATTTTGAACTAAATATTCACAACATATTAAGGATCTATTTATTTTTATAATAATTATATTTGTTAATTGGAAGTTTTTAAATTTTATTTCTACGTTATTATTTTTGTCATTAAGAATTGAAAAGTGGATCTCTTTCCGAAAAACGAGAATGTCGTATTTAATTTAATGGCAAGTTTCTCACTGTTTTTCGAAGAAGATCCTGACACCCGGAATGCGACGCAAGGAGTAAAAACTTCAGGATGTGTGGATCCCGGAAAGGCGTCTCTGCAGATGAGTTTTGCTACAACTAATTTACCCTCTGAGGCTTCCCTGAGTCCAGTTTCTCCAATCCACTGTAATTAAATTTTATGTATTCGAATAAATTCGCTTTTCATCATCGTAGTTATAAATTTTAATGCGAATTTAATTTCTAACCGAAGAACGTTAGTATTTTTTTTCTTAGCCAGAAGGAAAGCAGCATTTCAATTTTTTGGAACTTTGGGATATGGAGGTGCTCATATTTTATTTTGCTAGTATTTTCTTATAAAATATTATTATTGTTAATATTTTAGATTTTAATAATATTTATATTGTATAGAAATGGAAATAATTAAATACCTGGAGAAAAGTTCTTCCTTCATCTCGATAAAGTTTAAATGGCGGTTCTGGACTGGATAAGTTTCTGAACTCAAACCATCCGCCTCTTCCCAATTGTTGGGCTCCAGTGATTCCACATACTGGAAGCTTGACTCCTGTAAGCATATTTTGAATAAAATGTTTAAAAGCAAAGAAAACAATTATTTCGAAAACGTTAAGAAATGGGCAGTTTTAAATTTTAATAAATAATACATCATTAAATTAAAAATTAGACAATTTTATAAATGATTAAAAAATAATTAATTATCAATCAAACAGTTAAATTTGCAAAAAAAAAAACAGTTGAACTTTCACGCAATAGGGGCGATTTTTTATGCAAAGAGTTGGATTCGTAACCACATTGTAACATTTCCGAACTAAAAAGATGAATTTTTAAACAAATAGTTAAATTGAAAAAAAGATTAATTAATTATCAACCGAATATTTGCATCTGTAAACAAATTCTTCAACTACTACGTAAAAGAAAATATTTCCTAAGAAATTTTTTAAATTTGTAACCACAAAGTTAAACTTTCGACCTAAAAAAATTAATTTTCAAGAAAGTAGTTGAAATTTTAAGCAAAAGAAAATATTCAACTACAGAGATGGATTTTCATTTAATGTAATGAATCTTCAGTAACAAAAAAATACATTTTTAACAGACATCTTCAACTTTTAGTCAAATAGTTAAATTTTCGATAAAAAATATTGATTCTAAAAGAAAAAATACATATTACCTTATATTTTAACCAAGAAAAGAGTTTAATCCATACATTTTTAACAAAAAAGATAACATTATTACTCGAAAAACGTAAATTTTCAACGAAATAGTTGATTTCGCAAGTCAAAAAGTCTAATTTTCTACCCGAAAATATGAATTTTTAACAAAAAACTATTAATTTTCCAAGAACACTGGAATTGTTAAATTTGCAGTTGAAAAAACTGACAAAATATATAAATTTTCAAACATATTGCTGAATTCTCAATTAGGAAATATCTAATTTCAATCAGTATTAGAATAGTTGAATTTTAATTCAAAAAACAAAACAATTTTCATCAAAATAGTTTAATCTTCAACGAATAAAATGAATGTTTCACCAAGTAATTCAACTTTCAACCAACTATATGCGGTTTTAACTAAAAATTATCGCTTTCTAACTAAAAATAGAGAAGGTAAATTTTCGGTTGAATCCATTTTTAACAAAAAAATTCCAAAACAATATTTAAATCTTAAGCCAAATAGTTGAATTTTTATCCCAAATGTATGGATTCTGAAACAAAAAGATTATACACTGGAACTTGGAATTAGGTATGGTTTCGAGCATGGCTGTCAGTGGCCTTTAACCTATATCTAGACCTTCCGAAAGTAAGCAGACAGGGTCGCATGACTAATTTCGGTTGGATTTGCACGCATGACGCAACCAGATGCAACTAACGTGCTGAGAGTGCGCACCTCATGCTCTGTTTCACGCTTGACTGAGCAACGCCTCCCTTTCGGCCCCGCGGATCCTTTTGTCACGAAACCGCCGCGGCATCAATATTCGGAACTATGTAAACATGGACTGATCAAATCTAAGTTACAGTCTAGTACCAGGAATTTTCAATTAAAAAGAATATTTTATTGTAAATGAAAAATAGCTGGATTTTTGTACTGGGTTTTATTAATTCTGTTAGCATTCAAGTGAAAACAAGAAAAAGGGTAAGTTCTTTAAAAATAGGACAAAAAAGAGGAATTGCTTGAAAAAGAGGGAAAGACGGAAAGAGTGTGAAGTCAGAAAACCTGTTACCCCTCCGCCCGCTGCCAATGTAATGTATTTTTTAAACGCTACCTAACATGCTCATAACTTGCGGAAAACTAAATATATCTTAATTTATAAACTTTTTGAACAATATACTTTTTTAGGGCTTAGTATCCCCAGGAAAAAAACCCTAATAATCACGGTCCGTCGTAACTTTTTCCAAGGAGGGGAGGAGAGGGGAAATAGGGGAGTGGAAAGCAGGGAAAGTAGAGAGAAATTAGGGAAAATAAGGGGCAGGGAATTAGGAAAATTAAGGTAAATGAGATGAGAGGGAGCAGCTAGCGCAGGTGAAGCAGGAGAAATGGGAGGAGATAGCGTAGAAGATCTAAAAAACATGGGGGTGGGGTGAGTAGGAAAAATGAAGGAATTGAAGCAGGGGAAATGAGAAGAAAGAGAGTAAGACGAGAAAAAGCAGGTAAACTAAGGAAAGTGAAGGGGTAATGAGGAAGGGGAAGTAGGGGAATATTGGAAAGTGAGGATGAGGAAGTAGGGGAACAAAGGAGGGTGAGTAGGTGTAATCATGAAAGAGGGATTCAGGAGAAATAAGGGATGTTTAAATAGGGAATATAAGAGGTAATGAAGGAAGGGAACGTAGGGTGAGTGATGGGGAGGAAGAGGAAATTACGGTAGGAAATTAGGGGGTGTGAGTGTAAGTGAAGGGAAGTATTTGAAATGATCAGAAAATATTAGAAATGAAAGTGAGTGTCAGAGGGAAGGGGAGTAGAAGGAGGTGAAAGTTTAGGGTGAACTAAGGGTAGGGAAGTAGGGGAAATAAGAGTAGGCAGATTAGGGTAAATTATAAGAGAGGAAGTAAGGAGTAGTGACGGGATGTAAACCAGGGAATTTAAGGGGTAATGAGGTAATGTCCTAGCCTTGCATAATTTTTAAACCATGATTTTGTTGTGATGGAATTTATTTTTTTTTAACAAGTGTTAAATAATCATATTCCTCGAAGCCTAAATATGCAGAAATCATACGTAACTCATTTTTTTCTTGAAGTAAAAGAAGGATTTATCATGTTTTTTCGCCTACTCCTCAATTTAATATCCCACTGGAAATAAAAAAGGGCAGAAAAAAGAAAATGTGTATTTTTGCGAAGTATTCTAATTAAAAGTTTATGTGAGATAAAAATCCGAGATCTGTATCTCTTACTCTGAGGGGACGCAAACCAAATTTTATGTGGTGTATAAACTGCAGTGGCGACGAAGTGTGCAACTGTAACGAAAACACATTTGGGAATAATTTCATCCTGAAGGGGAATTTTAATTTGTAAGCTATATTTTAGTATAGGAAGAGAGGCAGATTCGTAAAGTGCATTAATGTGTTTACTGCTTCTTTTGACGTGCGGGACTTAAGGAATTCTGTAATGCAATCTTAGGGTTCTAAAGAAACTCGTTGTTGATTTATACAAGACAATATTGTAGTAAAGTCATCTTGCAGGTATTACATAGCACAAACTTTACGGACATTTTTAATGCCATTGAGTTCTGTTTATCTCAGACAGAAAGCAGAGAACAGATTCAATTAAAAATATTATGAAAAACGTCCCCGTTCAAAATTGTGAAATCTTACACTCTTCTACTGCGAAAGATTTAATTCTTGGGGAAACCTATCTACAGTGGATTATAATAATAACAATGATAATAATAAAATTATTATTAATAATTAAAAATCCACAATTCAAATCCGAAAAAGTTCCAAATTTTCTCGAAACAGGGGAACTAAGAGGATTTTTCAAGAAAATTGGGGGAATGCATTTTCGAAATAAAATTAATTCAGGTAGCATTTTGAGTTCAATTTGAACCACTTCAGTTTGTATGATTTCACGTAGAAAATATAGCATTTTCAACAAAATAGTTGAATTAGCAAACAAAAAAAGATTTTCTACTTAAAGAAATGTATTTTCATCCCGAAGGAACGAATTTTCAACAAAGGCGTTATGTTTTTAAATCTGTGAATTTGAATGTTTTAGAATACAGTTGACATTTAAAAATACAAGACAAATTTCCAATGAAATAGTTTGATTTTGATCTAAAAAGATAAGTTTTCAACGAAAAATGGAGTATTTAAATTTTGAGTTATAAAAATTCATTTTTAACATGACAATATTTTAAAACAGCTGAAATCAAGCGAAAATATGGATTTTCAACAAAATAGTTAAATCCTGAACCAAAGAGATTAATTTTCAACAAACAAGGGCAACTTTCTGACCATAAACATACAAATTGGAAGATCTTAAGTAAAAAAATTTACAAATAAAAAAATAGTAAAACAATGTATATTACAACTTAGAGGTATTACATTTCCAACAAAATAGATGCATTCCCGATTAAAAAGACAAATTTTCGACGCAACACGCATTAGAAAAAAGGAAAATTTTAAAAAATAGTTAAATTTTCAACAAAAAGGGATACAGTTTCAACAAAATAGTTAAATTTTCAAACAAATAATAAGAATTGGAACCAACAAAAAATTAACTTAAAAACAACAATAAAATTGTAAGCTTTTAAATCTGAAAAGATAAATTTTAAACAAAAAAGTTATTTTTCATCCAAGAAAGATGACTATTCTACGTAAGAAGATGAATCTTAAATAAAAAACAACGAATTTTCTATCTAAAAAAAGAACTTTCAAACAAATGGTTAAATTCTGTGAACTAAATAGTTTATTGTTCAACTCAAGATGACAAATTTTTTAGAAAACGGGTCAGGCTTCAGCTTAAGAAGATGAATTTTCTATAAAAAATTGAAATTTCAATCCAAAAATATGAAGTTTCAACTACCTAAATAGTTTAATTTTCTACTAAATTGTTAAATTCTCAAAAAAAAAGAACTTTATGCAAAAAAGCTCAATTTTCTACCCGAGAATATGAATTTCCAACAAAAAGTTTATTTTAGCACGAGAATTCTGGATCAATCTGGAAAATCTCTATCCCTTCCAAACACTACTCCTTTCCCCTACCGAGCGAGTCAACCCTACCCCGAAAGGGAAATGGCTTAATGGTGTGATAATAATATTAAATGTCGAACCCAATAACTTTAATTTAAAACAAATAGTTTAATTTTGACATAAAAGGTGGATTATCAACTAAACTGTTGAATTTCCAACTAAACAAGTTTTTAACAAAAAAGATTTTTCAAGCAAAAATATAATTGTAGAATTTAAAGTCCGAGAAGATAAATTTTTAACGAAAAAGTTTATTTTTAACCAAGAAGGGGATTACTTTGCTACCAAAAAAAAGATAAATTGTCAATCCAAAAAGACGAATTTTCTATCTAAGGAAAGGAATCTTGAACAAATAGGTTGAATTTTTGACCAAAAAACATGAATATTTAAACAAACAATTGAATTTTCAGCCTAAAAAGATAAAATTTCAATCAAATGGTCGAATTTGCACAGAAAAAAGAATAAACCTGAACCAAAATAAGTTGAATTTTCAACCAAATAGTGGAATTTCTAATCCAAAAAGAATACGTTCTTCGAACACATTACAATTTTTAACAAAACAATTTATTTTCAACCAAGAATGATGAATTTTCAATGAAACAATTTAATTGATGACAAAAAGCTTTTCAACAAAATAGTTGACTGTTACGCAAAATAATTAAATGTTCAACCAAATAGTAAAATTTTTAAGCAAAAGAGTTGAATTCTTAACGAAAAATAAAATAGTAGACTTAAAAAAAAGAGTTTTTAACCAAGAATTGATGGAATTTTTTTCTATTAATTCAGTTTACATTTGAGCGGAAATAATAAAAAGGGAAGTTTTCTTGAAAACAGGAGAAACAGAGGAATTCTTTGAAAAATGGAAAAGAGGGGAATGGCGCACAGAGTGTGAAGTCTGATATATGTACAAAAAACGATTTAATTAGTAGTTGAGACGCAATACATGTCAGTACGTTAAAGCTAATTCTATCACGTATATTTAGCTTTGACTGAATGATTTTATCTATATTAGGGAGATTTCCCCTAAATTATATAAACATAAGTTTTAAATGTGGATTCTCATTTAAAGATGAATTATTGTCATTATTTTTAATTTAGAAAAAATTTTATAAATTGATTAAAAGTTAAAATTAATTAAACGTTAATTTGCTGTGTTACCTTCAAAGCGAATTTCCGCTTGTGGATAAATAATCTGTCCTCTTTGTGGCAGGAAAATGTATGGCACCCTCTCTATATCTCCCGAGGAATTCATAAACCCAGCTACGTTGCACTCTGAAAAACCAGAAAATTCCTAGTTTTGTCATACCATTATGAATAAAATTAATATATATCAGTGAATAATATTACAAAATTACATGAAGCATTTTGCCATAAAGGTGTGAAAGTTTTGCAATAAAATTGAATCGATGCGAGAAAGTTTGGAAGATGTCCTTCCGTGAAGTAGTCCAAGCGGATGGATATCAGAGTTAAATGAGAGAGTTTCTCTTATCATCAATTCCTATATTTTTTGCAATTTCAGTATTGCCTAGTCTTGCATTAATGATTATTCGGAACAGTTGCCTCATCAATTTGTCAGTTTACTCTTCAATATTCATAATGAATCAAATAATTAAAAGCAAGGAAATGGAAACTGGTTTTACTCGTTGGGGTTAATTTAGTTTTATAAGAGTGAATGTTGACGTGAAGAGTGCATTTTAATCAATTAAAGCATTTACATACAAAGTTAAGACAAAGTTAGTAAATAATATTTATTAGTTAATTAGGCACATTTATTATTTCCAACAGTCTTCACTATTTTTTAATTATCAAGCTCAAGGATATTAAGCGGTAGGCAAATATGAGTCAGAAGCTAAATAAAAGAACACTTTTGAACATTCATTGAAATCCCTCCTTCAAGTGAAACAATTTTCCACTTAAACTCACAACTTTTTTCAAAGGCCTGGCGGCACCAGGCTACATTTTTGAACCACGAAAAATTCTTCTAGTTAACATTCAAAGGGGTATTTACACAGTATTAGAAATTTAATTTTAAGACAGTGTAAAATCCACTTCATGTGAGCAATATGTTATAATAATATATTTATCACAATGGATTATAGATTAAATTCTCATTTGGAATTTCCTGATCACAGTGAATCATGTTTGCGGGATTTCCTCAGTTTAAACTGATTCTGTTGACCGAATTAATTTGAAATCACGCAAATAATTATCTGCATAAAATATAATCAATAATCAAATGACAGATCTAATTGCAACTTAAATATTTTGTTTTTCAAAGGGAATAAGATGACACATATCTTACCGATTTGTCGAAGAATTTGTTTGACGAAGTTTTGTGTATTTAAATTTAAAAAATTTAATAAACGGATTATCAAAAAATTGTCAAAATTTGTGTTAAAAGTGTGATATATTTTAATCTAATATCAGTATTCATATTTTATTTATGTGTTTAATTAAATTTCTCGTCCTCTTTCGACATACGTTAACAAGTTTTTAAAAAGTTCAATAGGGACAAAATGACGGCGATTTTCCTTAAAATATTCAAAGCCAATTTACAGTGAAACTCTTCTATAGCGCTGATTGCGGGGCTGACAGTGGGTAGGAACTAACTCATTATAGCCCGCTCTGCTTTTGTTTGTTCACACCTGACTGCTCGCCTGAGTGACAGCCGCAGATCCCTCGCACCCCGTGCAGTCCTGTTACACCTACATGCGGCTCGGCGCACGGAGAAAAATGGATGGTCAAAATTTAGAGATCCAGCAAGTCTGTTTGCATGGTCGAACGGTCCTTTCATATTTTTTTTCGACATGGTTAAAAAGACTCTTATTTTATCGCCAGTCTGACTTTTATAAAAGCATTACACTCACTGTCAGGGATAACTAAGGTATCCTTTTCGGAATGGTCCATACGCACATATTGTTTTCACTCATTGCGACCATCCAAGAAGGAGCAGATAAACCATTACGTAAGGTCCATTGCTTGATTTTTGCGCGTCAATAATGCGCGTGAAAATTTAAAGGGTATCGCTAATTGGCTCCAATTAGCATAACGAAATCGTAGACCGCATAGTGATATCTGTTAAAAAAAGAAGGTTTTTACCAACTATTTCAGTGTAAAGTGAAGTGTATTTATTGATTGGAAAATTTCTGGAGGAACCGGCCCAGGGATCGAATCCCGGACCTCTGAGGTGAAGTCCGAGTGTCTAACCAACTGAATTATATTCCTATATTAGTATATTATAGATATTCTGCCCTGCGTCCGCGCCTTGGTGAGAAAAGAGACTTTTTTTGTCTGAAAAAGGAAAATTCAAGTTTTTTGCCTAAAGAATACAAGATATGAAAAAAGTTAAAAAAAAGTTTTATTAAAATATTTATAAAATCCTTTAACATTTTTTTTCTACAATACAATTTTATCGTGTTATAAAAAAGCAAAGAAGAACATAAATTAAAAGTTTCAACAACTTTTACAGGAAACTTATTACTTTGAAGTCGGCTTTTTTAAGTAATCGATATTATGGATTTTTTGTAACCCACTTCATTTAAAAAAAAAAAAATGGTAAAACTGTTAAATTTAATACCTTTTGTTTTTTCATTGCAATATAAAATTCTATTGTTGAAAAAAATTAATCTTTAAGGATTGTATGCATATTTTCGCAAAAATCTCGAAAAGAAACAATTTTATTCTTTTTGACTTTTTCACATATTGTGCAGTTTTTTCCAAAACGTGTAATTTCGTTATTTAAACGAATAAAAATTCTGTTGTCTCGCCAAGGCGCTGCTACAGGGCAGAATATCATGCAATACACTGTACATTAGGATGAATCTAGAACAAAAGCGAAAAAAAACATTTTTTTGTGGAATTTGATTAAATTTAATGAATAAATAATTTTAAATAAATTGACTTTCAGTATTTTCAGAAAAACCGCCGCCATTTTGTCACTTTCAAACTTAAAAAAAAATTTTTAACGGATTCCGAAAGAGAACGAAAAATTCTACCAGAATCAAAGAGTAAACAATAAATACATGTAGTAGATTAAAACGTATCACTGCGTGAACAAAACTTTGGATAATTTTTTATAATCCGCGTTTTCAATTTAAAAAATCCAAACACTCATAACTTTGTAAAAAAATGTTTCAGCAAATTGATAAGATACGTGTCAACTATGTCTCCATATTTCCTGTTCAAAAACAATAACATATTTGAGTAAGTCTTATAGTTTATATTATATTGAGGACAAGTGAGTGACCGAGTATCAGAGTTTCAGAGTCTCAGACACTTGCAATCAGCAAACGTTGGCAAACGTATATGACTTTTGTCACTAATTAGAAAAAAATCGTGAAATGAAAAAAAAAATTAATTTTGCAATTTGTGTTTTGACAATAAGATATTCTATCATTTTTTACATTCCTGGATTATATAATTTATTTAAAAAGCTTAAAAGGAACATAATTGAGACACGAGGGTAGTCCAAAATTTTGACTTTCGATTTTTGTTGATAAACCTACCCCATTTGTTACTTTTCTGGAAAAAGAAATTTCGTAATATTTTTTCAATGTTAACCCGTCCCCCTGCGCTTTTAAAATTAATATGGGAGTTTAAACGGGAAAAGCTCGAATTAAAAACAAATGGAAACAGAAATACTTGTTATAAACTCTTTGTCAATTAAATTACAGTACTTTTATCTCCATAAAATCGTAAAAAGTTATTACTTTCTGGAGTTAATAATACAATTCAAGAAAGTTGAGAGCAATATATTTTCAAAGGAAATTTTGTAATTCTTTGAATAATTTTTATTTGTTTAAACATTTTTTCCCCTGTAATGCGAGAAAAGTTATTATTTTATAGAAGTAATGACACAATTAACGGATGTTAAGAGAAATTTTTTCTAAAGGATATTTAGACATTTTTTTAAACAATCTCGATTTTTTTAGACCATATTTTTCTCTGTAAATCGTTAAAAATGATTTTATGCAATTAATGATGCAATTAACGAATGTTAAGAGTAATATTTTTCGCGAATGATACTTTGCAATTATTTAAACAACAAAAAATCATTCACTTTTGTCTGCTCATAGGGAAGGTGGTGGGGAACAGTCTAGATTTTTCGAATCTCTTACACTATGTCGCTAAATATTCAGTATTTCCTCATCTCAGAACAACGTTTCACGATTTACAGAGAAAAAATTATGAAACATATGAAAATTGTTAAAAATTTCTAAATATCCTGCAGAAAAAATGGACCCTCAAAATCCACTAATTATGTAATTAATTCCAGAAAATAATAACTTTTCTCGCCTTAAAGAGAAAAATTGTTAAGATAAATACCAAATATGCTAAACAGGAACTACTATTCTTGAAATTTATCAGCTTTGTATATAATTTGTCCTAAAAGATACTACATTTTCAGGATTTAAATTGGAAAAAATGTTTAAAAAAATAATAGTTGTTTACATTTTTTGAAATTATTAAAAAAAATACTTAGAACCTTGTCACTTATTGTTTAAAAATAATTGATGTTAAAATCTTTTAAATAATACTATGTTTACCATGAATTTGATAGAAAACTGCTATTTTTCATTTTGCGTGTACAATAAAAGAAGATTGTGGTTGTAAAATCAAAAGATATTGATTGGAAATTATTCCCTAAATATTCCTTGACCGGTAACTATACTTTAATTAACGAAAGGTTTCCCCGGTGAAAAAGGTATATGATTATAATTTATATGCAGTAGACAAAAAACTGATATTTTTCATTTGTTTCACATATAAACCTTCATTAAACTTCTTTCTTCCATTTGTTTGAAAACCGAGCTTATCCCATTTAAAACCCCATGTTATTTTCAAAAGCCCGAGGCACGCGTTCATGTTGGAAAAAATTACGGAATTTCTTTTTTCGAAAAACGAATAAATTCGGGGGGGGGGGGGTGTCACGAAAAATCGAAAGTCAAATTTTTGTAGGAATAAATTTTGACTACCTTATTCAGACACTGAGAACTTAGGTAATAACTAATAGGTACATCGCACCGTCGCAAATCACTTTTTTGCAGTTTCAAGTACTTTAGATTTAGCCTATCGATAAATGTTAGAAATTTGTAAAAAAAAACTTCATTTTTCCAAAGAACGTGGTTAAAGTTGAGGTCGTTGTTGAGAAATAATTATGTCAACTGGATAAAGTCTATTTTGTTTTTTCTCCTTTATGCAAAGCGAACTGATCACGATTAAAGTTATGTTTTATGTTTCATATGATATTTTTTATACTAAAAAATTATTTTCAAAATTTTTGAAGTATTTTCTAGACCTAAAACATTAAAAATACGTTTTAAAATTTTTGAAAATGACAAATAGGTAAAGATTATTTTGTTTTTCCTTCAATCTAAAAATTAAAAACAAAATAATTATAAATCTTGAAAGTATAGCTCATTAGACCTACTTGCCTCTATAGATGTCTCTGAATTTACTATTTTAAATCATATCGTATGTTCAACCGCACATGGCCAAATTAAGTTTTTTTAATTTTGTAATTTTGGATTTTTGATGAACAGACAACGAGAAGGTTTTCTATTTCAGCATCACATACACACCAAATTTGGTAAATATTTGTTGCATTATATGAATATTAATGAGTTCGCAATAATTACCATAAATTCCCAGGGACCCGATTAATGCACTTGATTAGGGCCCCAAAAGACTATCTAGAATAGAAATCCTGATGATTTTCTATACGGGTATGATATCAGAGTATCAAATTTGTGAAAGTCGATGTACCTTCTTATTTTTACCAGAACTGATGAATCGTGTGAATATTTAAGAAGTAATTTATTTATCTACTCTAATCTGTGAAACGGTCGAGAATACGATTGACAGACTTTCGGCGAGGAAGTATATATTATCTTGACCGATGTCAAGTGACATCCAGTCGACGATTTGAATTTTTCCTTTAGAGTAGACGAGTCCTCGACGAGCTATGTATGTAATTCGATAACATAAATCTCTTTACACATGCGAGCTAGGATCCGTGAGTAATAGGAATACAAGAATACAAGATCTGACAGAATTTTTGTACTTCTTGATCCCTTCACTCGTCGTGTAACGACAGTACTGGAATGTCGACGAATTAGCATAAGACTGTTCCAATGGCAGGGAACAAAAGAGTTTTACTCACGCACGCTCATCATTGATAAATGTCCTGTGCTCTCGCCAGAGTCAAGTACATCCACTTTCGCGACATTCCTTGCTGGATAATCTTCCTTGTAGATTTTGATTAATGCTTATGGCAAAATCTTCTTAGAAATTAGAAATTTCTTCTTTTTTTATTTATTATTTTATAATTTTAAATTTAGTCTTTGCAGCTCATCATTGTTTGTTCTTTTTTTAATTATGTGTTTCCTGACTGTTTCTACAGTCATAACTGCATATAAATACATTTGTCCAAAAGCTTCTTAGAAATCAGAAATTTCTTTTTATTTTGGTACTTCAAAATCTAGGATTAGGCCTAACTGATCCTAATTTGAATTATCCTTTGTCTGTCTGTTTCTGATACTGCCACTATAATTCTTTATTAGGGTGGTCCTTATTTACAGTGTTTCAATTTTGGTTCAAACTCAAGTAGTTTCTAAAAAAAAACAGTTAGTTTTTACAAAGTTTAAAAATATTTCGTTGAAAGCATAAAAAAATGAATTATTAAAAAAAATTTAATTGGCCCCCATTACAATTTTTTTCTCAATTTTAGATCTTTAAAATCAGCGAATAGTTTCAAAAGCCAAATAGTTCGTTTTCCCGACGTTTCAATGTTTCTTCATTTGGGTAAGAGATTCGTCTCGAAGACGCGAACAAATATATCATATACATCGCGATTGCATTCCCAATAATTGATCAATGATGATAAACAAAATATTTTTTAAATTTATATATCGGTATTGTTAGATAATAAGAGGTTGTAGACGGTTCGTGAATAGGTCAATCGACGAATTTCGAAGACACGAACCAGCATGTCAGATACAGTACTGTAGTATTCCCTAATCTGAAAAAATTTCTTGTAAATAGAATACACATAATTTTGAACTTCATAAATCGGTACTTGTGAGTCATCAGAGGTTTAAAAATAGGTCAATCCATGCGACTCGAAGATGTGAGTAAATATACTATATATCGTATTGTTGTGTTTTGAACCTAAACAAGTTTTTCACGTATAAACAGAATATACAATTTTTCTTAATTTTATAAATCGGTACTGGTAAGTAATAGATGTTTTAATAATTAGTCGACCGATGCATCGCAAAGACGCAAATAAAGACACTAGAAATGGTATTGCTGTATTTTTTTTTAAATCTCTAAACTAAAAAAAAACTACTTCTAAATGGCCAATTCAGCTCAAAATGCTATCAGACCTGGAAATCAGTCGCAGCTACAATTTTTCCGAATTTCAAGATCATAGATTTTTCAGTTCGAGTCATGGTGAACAGAAAAAAGGTACACACACACAAACACATATGGACATTTTTTGAAAATTATTTTTAAGCGCCTGGGGTCGAATTTATTTCGAAACATGTCCAAAAAATATATATGGGAATTTAGATAATTAAAATCTCCCTTCATGAGGAAAAAAAAGGACTACCCTACATCATAATATGAAGAGAAATCATAATGAAAAATTATTAGTTTTATGTGAAAACTGACTTGCGGATTTCTTTAAATCAACACCGCTCAAGCCTTGTGCACGATAAACTTAAAATTTAGTCCCAGCCCCTAGCTGATCCTAATTTTTACTTAAATTTTTTCTGACTGTTTCTGATTCTGATCCCATAATTGAATATCATTTTATGTATCCAAACCCTTCTTATAAATTAGAAATTGTTTTTTTTTGGATGCCTTTGAATTAAAAATTTAGACCTCGCATCGGATCCTTATTTATTCTTTTTTTAATTAAGTTTTTATCTGAAAGTTTCAGATTGTGTTACCATAATAATGTCTGTAATTGTATTTGTCATACAGCATTCTTTTAAAATGAATTGTAGAACATTTCTTTTCAAATTTTGAATAGTATAGTTCTTTCAAATCACACTTAATTGGTTGATTCTTATGTAAGCATAGTCTAAAATATTTAAATATTGAAAAAAGTGCAGCTTATTATTGAAAAACGACTCAATTTTAGGAAAACTTTAATCCTTCCAAATAAGATTTTGGTATTTGAAAGCCAACGAGTCAAAGAAAATTATTTTATTATAGTTATACAACTTGTGTTAAAAGAGCCATACTAGGTTTCTTACTCATTTTTAGACTTGACTTAGATTAGATTTCGAATTCAGTTTGATTTGTCATGCTTTACAGTGCATTCAAAATATTTCTGATTCGAGAAGAATTCAATGATAAAATCCGTCAATCAAAACAACTGCAAAATGAAGAAGTTATGTTTGAAAAATCTCGAAAAATAAAATTTTCCACATTGCAAAGTTCCCGAATAATAAAATTCTGAACAGGAAACTACCGAATTAAAATATTTGACACCGTAAAATTCTAATGTTTGGGAATTTTACACAATTTAAAAATAAGTTTTATTAATATCATTCATTTTAAAAAATACTATAATTAAATATTTTTATAAGAGCAAAGTTTTTTGAATGTCCAATTTATTTTTTAAATTCTTTACATTGAACATAAAAAAGGTATCGGGTATTTTATAATTCGGTCATTTTCTGCCGATTATTGTTTGGTTCGGGAATTTTCGAATTCAGACATATCAGGAACTGTCAGGAATTTTGAAATCCGAAAATATTATAAATTGTTCAGAAATGTTATTACTCGAGAATTTCCCATCGCTGCATTTTTCCAGATTTTTATATTTTGACAGTTTTATAATAATTTCAGGAATTTTTTATTTTAATTTCTTTTTCGGGAATTTTAAAGTATCGGAGTATTTATTTTTCGGGATTTCTTGATAGACCCCTGTAGGTTTTGGAATTTAACAAGTCAATCAAATTTCAGTTTTCAAGATTCAAAATAATAAATATTTGGGACTTAGCGCTTTTGAAGGGTAGCTAAATAATCGATGATTGATATTAGACTTTAGGATCAATAAAATATTTTAGATTTTACGAGAGCATTATACAAACAATAAATGGAATTGTCAAAGAATTAAATCTCGACAATTTTTGTTGTTGAAATAATGCAAATTTCAAATATAATTAATGACTAAAACAATTTCAATGAATGTGAAATAAACTATACTTAAAAATCATAAAATTAAAAAATGGATCGAACGAAAATTCTTCAACAATTCCGTGTATCCAAGTGGACATTAAGACCTAACATTTTTTCATTTAAATTTTATTTTAATAGATCAATAATAATTATCTACATTTATCCATAAATTAAAGTTTCAAAAGTGTTCTAAAGTGAAAAACTTTCAAGCCTTCAAATTAAAATCCTAAAAATATAAAACTATAAAAACACAAACAGCTTTTAAAACTGACACTAAATAAAAATAATTTAGTTTTTCCAATTTTTTAAAACTTTTTAATACAATAAGCTCAATTCAACAATTTCATAGAAAATTGGACTATTTGGTTGAAAATATGACGTCTTTTGTTGAGAATTGAACTCTTTTGGTAAAAAATCAATTTTCTGGTTAATATTGCAACTTTTTGGTTGCAAATTAGTCTATTTTCGTTAAGGATTGAAGTATTTTTTTTGAGAATTCAATTTTGTTGATTAAATCCAAATGTTTTTTATTCCCAATTAAAATATTTTTGTAAAATGTCAACTATTACATTTTGCGTTAAAAGTTAAGTTTTTTAACTGAAAATTTATCTATTTTGTTGATAAATAAGCTGATTGGTTGAAAATTAACTTCTTTGTTCAAAATTTGTATACCGGGGTAGAAAATTCAATTGGTTTAAGAAAATTTTTTTTGTATTGAAAATTAACTTTCTTAAATACAAATTTAACTACACCTTTTCTGGTTAAAAACTAATCTTTTTTAGTTAAAAAAATCCACTATCTAGTTAAAAGAATTTACAAAAAAGCATCACATTCATTGACCAAACTATTTAGCAGGAAAAGTATGTTGTTCGTTCAAAATTCAATGACTTTTTTAAAAACTGATGTATTCAGTTAAAAATTCGTCTTTTTGGTAGAAAATAAAACTTGTGTGTTGAAAATTCGTTTTCTTTTTGATACAAATTAATTTTTTAAACCGAAAATTGAAATATTTTATTTAAAATTAAACTGATTGGTTGAAAATTAACTTTTTTGTTGAAAATTCAACACTTTGGTGGATAATTGAACTATTTGTTAGGAAAATAAACCGGTTTGTCTTTTTCAGTTTAGAAAGTGCACTATTTAGTTTAAAAAATTTGTAATTTTTTTAATATTCTTCTTTTTGATAGTGAAGTAATCATTTAGAATTTTAATTCAACTATTTGGTTAAAAATTTATGTATCTTGTTGAAAATTCATTCCTTTTGGTAGAAAATTAATCTTCTGTGTGGAAAATACCTTATTTTTTGGACAAAAATTTATTTTTTAACTGAGTTTTTAACTATTTTTAACTACATTCCTGTCTAAATCTTCTCAATACCTACGGCATATTTATTAACAATGTATTTCGATAAAATATATATAAATAGTTTAGTTTTTATTATATTGAAATTGGTGGTTGTGAAAATAATAAATGTTCTTCTTGATGCATTATTATTTTTATTAAAAGTAAGTTGATATTCTTGAACTAGGATCATTAAATTCTAATGGTTTCTGTTTCCTTAAAGAGAGAAAAACTTGATCTATCAGAGAGATCGGAAAACGGGGTGTCTCAGATTAACGATTAGTGACCATACAACAGGAAACGTGATCGTGGCTCGTGTCCCAGGTTCCATCAACTTTTAGCCGCAAAAAGTTTCCCTTGAAACCCCATAATCAACGTGATAAGTCCACCGTAAAATCTGTAACTCAAGTACTCATTCCTTTCATTTTCATATTTTATAATTAAATAATGTTAAATTATTAGTTAAAATTCAGGGTGGCCGCAAAACTTCATTGCTAAGAGTCCGTGACTTGACCATTTTCTCTGACCAATAATATTTGAAGAGCAAAATTATAATATTGTTATATTTTTAATATACATATAGTCTTTTATAAATAAAATAAAACTATTTAAAGTAAGAAGTTTTTAATTTATTATTTTTAGGGCCAAAAAAGTTACTAACTTCTGAACCAAACAGTCACCAAAAGTGACTAATGTACATTAATAATCAGACTAATGTTGTTTTGCATTAAAAAGAACTCAAAAAAAATTGATAAAATGCTTAAAAATTCAAGGCGAGTTCAAAAGAATTCAGAATTAATTTACAAAAAAAAACTGTTTCAAATCTATAAAGTCTATTGAATTTAGTAGAATTATTCAATTTTTTTTAGATTCTATAAAATTATTAAAATACTTGGAAAAGCTTTAAAATTTTTATAAAATTTGAAAATGCCTTAAAATCTAGTACGTTTTAAAAATACCCTAAAATGTTTAAAACAATTTCCGTTCCCTGCAAATTTTTGAATTTTATTAAAAATGCTGAGGAGTTTTTCTTAAATACCCTAGAAGACTTCCGTACATTTTCTCAATCCAATATTTTGAAATATTTCGAAATCCTGTGAAGCTTTTTAAAGATTTTGAAAATTTCTTAGAATTTAAAAAAATACCCTGAAATTTTTTTAATACTTTGAATCCCTACAAACTATAGAAATCTATACAAAATTTATTGAGATCTTTTTTAATTCTCTCAAATATTTCAAATTATTAAAAAAATTAGAATTCTTTGAAATCGATCAAAAAACCCTGAAATTTTTCAAATTCATCAAAATATTTTGATATTTTAGTCTTTAAAAATCTTTGGAAATCGTCCATATTATTGAACTCTATAAAAAATTCCTTTGAATGTTCTTGAATTCCCTAAATTATTAGAATTTTTTGGAAATATGTAGTAAAGCTCTTGAAAATGTATTGGAATCTTTGAAAATGCGAAGTGTTTGGTCGTCCCGAAATTCGGGCTGAGTAGTCAAATATTTTTCATAAGCTTGGCTAGTTGTCCAGATTTTCCGGGACGACTATTCCATCCTCTTTTTCAACTCCCTCGAATTTTTGGCACAACTGGATGCAGGCTTTAAAAAAGCCAAAAATATTTTAAATTATTTAAAATTACATTAAATTACTGAAAACAATGGAAAATTCCTTGGAATCTTTTAAAATTCCATAATATATTTGATATCCCTTGAAACTTGTAAAAGCTCTTGAAAATTTCTTGGAATTTTTAAAGAAGCCCGAAAATCTTAAAAATCTGTTAAAATTCCTTCAAGTTCTTGAAAGACATATATTAAAACATTCTCGGGATATATACAAAAATCCACAAAATTTTTCACATTCAGACTAGTGATTTTTTCAATTAAAAAAGTAACTGTATACAGTGACTTCATCTTAAAAATTTTTCCTATTTCTAATAGATATGATTGATGAAAAATCTGACAAGTTGTGATTTGGGAGGGAGCCGTAACTGATAGACGTAAATCATAGACGGCCAAATACGTCACAGAAAAATCCGAGAAAATGCCGTAACGGAACGGGCAGTTACGGACTTCACTAAATTATAGGACGGCACGGCGATTGCAAGTCTTCGTGATTTCAAATAAGTCTGTATGGGTTTACGGTGTTCTCAGTTGAAAAATGTAGTGGGTGCAGAATAATGTTTTTAAATAGTTTCAGTTGTTGAAAGTAGTCCTGATCTAATAACCTCTGTAAAGAAGATCTCATCATAATTTGTTAGAGGTTAAAAATTGGTTTAATTTATTATTTGATATGTACATTTAAGTAAAACATAGTAATTTGTTTTAGACTTAACATTTAAAAAGTGTATTTTGTAATATTGTACTCGTTTGTTAAAATCTCTCTTATTATAACCCATGTATGATAAAAATATTTTCATTCTAAATCAATAATTTCAAGTTTTGAATTTATGTACATTTAATAAATAAATTAAAATTAATTCCGCTAGAAATTTAGAATTTCATATTTCGCGTTGCTTTAAATATCAGATTAAAAAACGAAAAAATAATTGATAATAGTAATATTAATAATAATAATGGAAAATCTTAAATTTAAAATATTCAAAAATTGACGAATTTTAAATTCAAAATCGTTAACATCAAAAATTTTCAGTTGTAATTATTCAAATGAACTATTAAAAATATATGGAAAATTACATTTAAAATTCAGAACTCCTGACTTTTGATCTTCAAGATCATTAAAATTTAAGACATTTTCATTTCTACCTCTTTCGAATATTGCAAATCTTTAAAGTTCAAGAATTTTTCATTATAAATCCTAAAATTGACCTACATATTGAAAAAAATGTTCAAAACTATAAATAACTTTAAAGTTTAAAATATAAACCTTGAAAATTACATGAATTTTAATTTTAACAATTCAAAATGAAAGTACAAAAAGATGTCGATGATACACATTAAACATTGAAAAATCTTCAATTGAAAATATTAAAAACTGAAGAATTTCCCATTGTACATAAATCATCAACGTGGCGAGAAGTAATCCCGAGCTGTTACTGCCAACACCACAACTGTTGCTCGACAGTTGCGGAAGGGAGGAAAGCAGTATCAGTTACGGCGCTATCATGAACCGTTTATGCGTTACACCGCATCCGCTTTGCATGCAGACACATAATCGACGGTGGCGCCATTAATCGAGCCCGCAGGTTTTTAAGATAAGTTAATAGATGCTTGAGGTTATATCCAGATGATTTGTAGATAAACTAATTAAAAAATTAATTAATTGAAAAGAAACATTAAAAAATCAATAAAAATACATAAATAATTACTGAAATAATTATTGACGTATTTCTCTTCGTTTTTCTATTGTTTTTTTCATATAAACATGTTTTAGGAAAAAACCAAAGTTGATAGAATGGTGTTTGAAAGCAGTTTTCATTTCAAATTTGTCATTGTTTTTGTCATCCGTACGGCTCCCTCTTTTAGTTCTTAGCTGTATACTGCAACGATAATCATCGGGTCGACAATGATGATAAAAAATTACATATCGGCTCTCAAACTCTTCTTTATAGGTTAGTTTTTACCTGTGTTGAGGTTCGGAAAACAAAGATGAATAATTTTTTTTATTTGTATTTAAACAAAATATAATAATTATATCACTTACTATTATACATATTAGAATAATTTTTGACGAAAAACAAAGTTTTCACAATTCTCACGTCAACACTTCAACGTTCGAGGTTACAAAGCGCTTCTTGGCGTCACCTGATGCTAGCCCGCAAATGCCTTGTGCATAGGAGCCACTATGCGGATCCATGTACGTTGAAGCGTGTTTTCTTGTGCGTTATGGCTTATACTTCTTTGCTATGCAGAAGTGCGTGCTTCCCACTTTACTGCCCGATACCTGACTCGTTACATTTAAACTGCGAAAGGTTAAGATTGAAGATTTTAAATTGTGAATTTTCAAAATTGTAGAACTTGGAATTGTATATCTGTAAAATTTAAGAATTTTTAATTCTTCATATTCAGAATTGAATAATGATTTGATTTTTAAGTCTTACAGTTAAACTCAAGAATTGTTATTTCCTAATACTTTCAAAATTATAGAAATTTCAATTGTAAGTCTTCAAAATTAAAGAGTTTAAAATAGAAAATCCTTAAAATTGAAGAATTTTTAATTGTAAGTATTCAAAATAAAACTATTTCCAAAAAATATTCCCAATTACATACCTTTAAAATATAATTTTTGAAAATTGAACGCTTATTTTTTATGTCCGTAATTTGAAGAGAGCGTTAACTGCGTTACGTGACATCTATTTCCCGCCAACTAGTCGCCGGACAACTGGTCGCGGGACATCTAGTCGCTCGCTGGCACATCTAGTCGCTGGAACATCTAGTAGCTTGGATATCTAGTCGCCAAATGTATTCTTCAGTCCTTTTAGTAACCGAAACGTTATGTTATATGTCATAACAAATTACACATTAAAACAAACAAAAAATGTCAACACTTGTAAGAAGAATCCCGTTAAAAACTACGTGTAATCTGAATG
The DNA here is from genome assembly GCF_010883055.1 of Belonocnema kinseyi. Lineage (NCBI taxonomy): Eukaryota > Metazoa > Arthropoda > Insecta > Hymenoptera > Cynipidae > Belonocnema > Belonocnema kinseyi. The sequence goes on along the minus strand of NC_046658.1, from coordinate 83,423,634 downwards.
AAAAAACAACGTGAAGTCCAAACTCTAATTTTATTATTAGATTTTTTTCAATTCTCCAAGAAAAATAATATTGTTTGCTTTCCTGTGACGTTTTTCAGCTTTTTACGTTATATTTTATTATGATTTATAATACAACGTTTTGGCGACTAAAAGTTCTGGGGACTTCGCCTGGAGACTAGATGTCCCGCGACTAGATGTATTGCTTCGCCGTAACTGCCTTTTACGGCGTTCTCCGAATTTCAGCATCTCAATCAGTACCGTTAACTGCATTTTCAATAATGAATTCGCAATTTTAAACCATTTTTTGCATACGTAAAAAGACCATAAGCAAATCAGTAAAAAACCATAAAAAATATGCCCTCTGCGGGGGTATATTCGCAATGCGCGCTGCGCGTCAAGTTTGAACGTGGCTAGGGCGCTCGGGTACGCTCTTGCGCTTCACGCTCGTTTTCGTACATTTAATGCGTACAATTTAACTACGTTTTTTCAAATATCATAAATATTATAATTTAAACCGAAAATTATGATTTAAACCTATGAAGATTACAGCCATAAATTGGAACTATACTTTTTTTTTTAAATTTGTTTTTAAAAAAGGTTCTGAAAGCACCTACAGTGATGCCCAATTGAAAAACTTTATTAAGCCATTTTTGTGAATACTGTTAAAATGTACTAAAAATAACGCTTTAAATTTTCGGATCTCTTGAAAACAATAATTGCATATTTTTGGAAAATGACCCATTTTTTTGAATATTTATCTAACTCAAAAATTTCATTAAAATAGTTTCCAAATACATATATTTTATGACTAGTTAGAAGTTGTATTGATTTTTTCCCTTGGTTTGAAAATTTAAAAATAATCATAAATTTTTAAATTGTTATAAAAATTAAGAAATTCATCAGGATAATTTGTAAGACTTTTTGTATTGTACCTGAAAATCGGGCAAAAGTTTTTAAAATTCATAATAAAAATTTTCTTCAAATTTTGAAAAGCTCAAACTTTTCGAATTTTGGCCTAATTGAATAATTCAACTGCTATAGTTTCTAAATATATTTGATATCTAAGGAAGAATTTGAATGGAATTTCCTAATTTATCAGAAAAATATTTTTCTTTCATTTTTTAGAACATTTTCAAAAATTTCAAAAGTATATAACTTTCCTAATTTTCATCGAAATTGATTATTTAATTTGCATAATTTGCACCCATCTATAAGAAACTGAGACAACAATTTCTAAAGCTTGAAGAAACTAATGTTCAAATATTCAAAAAGCTCTAAATTTTTAAATTTTGGTTTGAAATATCTGGTTAGCGAACTTAACCTTTATTTTGGGACTTTTAAACGTGTATACTGACATACAGACAAACAGACACCGAAAAAATGTTATGATTTTCGGACTCTCTGAGTGCCGAAATTTTAGAGCACCGTTAAAAACCAAAGCTCGAAAAATTGGACGATTACATTACACTCTTATCGAATGCGAATGTAAAAAGTTTAGGAAATGAATTAGAATCCACGGTACACGCGAAATAAAGATTCGAACCGTTTGTGTCGATTCTCTCAGTTCTTCCAAATCACGGCAGCTGCTCGTTTATGGGCAGTTAATTGCGTCAATAAATTAAACGTTTTGACGTAAGAGAAAGCAGAAAGGAAATTTTTTTGAACTAATTCCCTCTTTTCATTCAAGATTGACGTTTTTTATCAGTATCAGCTCTTAAGATATATGATATTCTAGAATTAGTAAAAATAAGCAGATTTACCTATATCCTTTTTGTCTGATTATAAAATGTGACCTACGATATTTTGGTGATCTATGGTCTAGGATACCGACTAAGGAACTCGAAAAGTGTTATTCGGATTCGCGTATAGAGGAAAATGATGAACAATGCCATTAGAGACAGTTAATAGCTAAAACGCTCAAAGAAGGATTACGGTACGAACGCAAGATTAAATTTATTTTCTTAATATATAAGAGTATTTACACGTTTGATGGAAACCACCGAGTCTAGAAAGTCGTGGTGGTGTTTCTGACAGAAAAAAGTGTCTTCTCGTAAGTAAATGGTTGTATTATCGTAATGTAATGATTAATATACAGCATTCGGTGCTTATATAAATTTAAAAGATTTAATATATGAGTGAGCGATTCAGTTTGTCTATACATGCCAGTATATTGTTAATTTATAATCTTCATACAGCAAAACAAATTTTACTTTCTTGAAACATTGCTCTTGTATCTTTTTGTTTGACAAATAGGTTCGATAAGGGTCACTGTGATAACCAGGTTAGCTTTTAGAAAATTCCAATTCAAAAGTGTGTCATCTATCTCCAGAGAAAAGTATTTTTAAATCAATTTGAAAATGATATACTTTAAAATAGGTAAGTATTTCAATATCAATAAAACATCATTTAAAATTCAAATATTTTTATTTGATTTTCATTAATATTCTTATAAATTACAAAAAAATGAAAGAAACTATACATGATAAGAATAAGTGAATGTTTAATTTACAGCTACGAAAGTAAAATGTTATAAAATTTATATTTCAGTGTTTTTTTTATCCGCATCACACTTACCCGTAATTACGGAAAATGTGAAATAGTCGACGCATTACCAAAGTAAATAAAAAATATTTCTTCAGACAAGTTTTTGTTGATTATTTAAGTAAGCGATTACAAGTAAAATAACCAAAGATAATTTTGGTAAAATTGTAAACAAGTGTCTTCTCAAATATTTAATGTAACACTAATTAAAGTTTAACTATTAATTTCATATCACACTTACCCCTATAGACCATATCTATGATTTTAAAGAAAAACGAGAAGTATTATTTTACTTTACGAAGCCTAGTAAAATAATGATAATTAAGTTTAAAAAGTACATTTTAAAAGTGAGCTTTTGAAGAAATTTCTGAAATTTGTCTTTTTAGCTAATAATAATTAAATTTTGATGCCCATTTGGACTACCTGAGATTTAAAGAAGCACTTTTCTTAGAGGAAAATATGAAATTTATCTTTCACTGAGAAATTCAAAATTGTCTAAAACATTCTTTGTTGATATTCGTTTTTTATGCTTGTTAAAAATTAACTTGAAAATTCGAATATCAAATTTGGTGTTGAGGAGTCATCTTTTAGATTAAAGATTGCATTATTTTGTTGAAGATGATCTTTTTTCGTTGGATACTTGAAAATTCAACTTTTTTGTAGAAACTTTGCCTATGGCTTGAAGATTCAACAATCTGCTGGAAATTTGAATTTTACATGGCTAAAGAATCTTTCTTGGTTTAACTCTGTTAGTTTAACTCTTTTGTTGACAATTTATTTTTTGGTTGAAAATTCTTTTAAAAAGTTTATTATTTATTTGAAAATATAATTATTCTGGTTAGTTGAAAATGGAACTGTTTGTTTGAAAATTCGTTGTTTTTATCAAAGATTTAAATATTTTAGTATAAAATTCAACTACTTGGTTCAAAAGGACCGTTCTTGTTGAAAATTCCATTGTTTTGTAGAAAATTCTTTTTTTTCGGCATAAAAGTCTTAAATTTTTGTTGGATTTTTTCTCTATCTTGACTAAAGAATCTTTCTTGGTTGAAAATACAACTATTTTCTTGGAAACACGTCTTTTTCAGTTCAAAGTATTCACAAAAATGTGAAATACGATGTTAATCTAAAGAAACACTTTTTGAAGGTACACAATATTTCCCTGTTTGTCCTAGGAAGTTGTAAACCTTCCTGGAGTGAGACTCAGAACTAGGTTAATCTAAAGAAAAAAATTTAGAAAGTAAAAATATTTTCATTTTTAAATGTTTTTATTATTTTAGAAATATTATGTCGGACATGATTATGCTCATATGACTTTCAATAAAAAGCGTAAAATCTGCCGTTCGTCACATATGAATGAAGTAGTATAAAAATTATTTTGATTTCGTAAAAGTGGATCATTATGATCTGAAGTTGAAAATCAGAACATTATATGCAACGGTTTGATATCCTGAAAGCTTACTCACTCCCTTAAAATTTAATTCCATTTAATTCACAGAAAATCGCCGATCCTCCATTGCACACCGAAATCTAGGGGAAAAGCATCATTTAGACACTGTTTTTTCTTATCCAGAGCAACGTGAAGTGTCGTTTACAAACTGTCAGTCACCTGTCAAGATGATTTTGTCGGGCGTTATTTGGGTGAAACAGATGTTGATAAGCAGGTAAGTTATAATAATAATTACCTAACTTTTAATTTCCTCTCATTTACCAGTGACTATCAGTGTCTTGGAATAAAAATTGTAGTTTGCGTGATATAATATCCAAATATTAGGTTAGACGAAACCTACATGACATTCAAATCTCCAAATCCGGGATGTAAAAACTAAGTCGTGACCGTCTGCATTGAAAATGATGTCTGTTCGTTCGAAGAAATTTCCTCTAGATTTTCTGTATTGAAAAAAGTGAAGGTAGCTGGTGGTTAAAGTGAAAATACCTAATTGTATATGTAGACGGTCATGACTTTTTCTACACATCCCGGCTTTAGTTTAAATATCGACGGCCATGACTAACCTAACATTTTAAAGTTACATTAGGAAGTTATCATTTTATTCTAAGTGACTAGTACACACTGTCAAATGAAAGAAAGTTAAAAATTAGGTAAATATTATTTGAATTAGTTTTTTTATTAAGAATTATTTAGTCTAATATCGCAATGCGAATAGTTGCTTTGACAGGTGTTTAGGTGGCTGACAGCGCGGTTCAGCACTCCACAACTCTCGGCATTGAGCCAAGATTCAGTCTCCACATGATACTTTCCCTTAGATGCCCAGATGTGTACCTGCATTCAGAGGATTACATTTGAGACTTGAAAATTGTTTCAAATGCTCATTGGGAGACCAATGAAATTTGAGCTGCAACAAATTTAACACCAGCGTTTTTCTGTGTTTGATTCAATCCTTAAAGTTCAATAGAAATTCTTTGAAATTATCTAAAATCCGTTGGAATCCTTTGATATCTTTGATACTCTTTTTAAATTCTTTTAAAAATGTATAGAAATTTCTTGAAATCTTTTAAATGTGTAGAATAAGGAAAAGATTAATTATTTGTGTATACAGTTAAAAAGGTTTACGAGTGATCAAATTCCGTACTGGTGTGAATTAATTATTAGCTATACTATCTTTCAGATTTATCTCACAATCACTGAAAACTAACAGTATATTGTGCGTAGAGAGAAAAGATCTAATGTCCATATTCCGATATTGAATTAATTTAACCGAGCACGATTTGTCGTCCTTTTAATAGAACTACTGCTAAAGATTCTGTGGCGAAGATTTGTTCTACGTTTTCCAATTAATTATAAAACCGGCGATCTTTAAAATACAATTTATAGGATCGACTATAAGATGATAAAAATAAAAATCGAATTAAAGAGATGAAAATGAAAACTGGATCGGTAGTTCTTTGATTTCCCTTATGGAGGTGCAGAGCAATCATTAAATTATGATATTATCTTTGAGTAATAGAAACCGTGCAGAAACTGTAGAAACCATCCTGGAGAGCGTGCCAAGAAATCGAAGGCTGTGGTTAACACTAATTCAACCATAAACACGCAGTTGGGAGTTAACTCACTGACATCCTCATTATTCGGTGCTAGCGATACATTTTTTGCAAGTTCATTTTTTTCATCAATTATAATCTTATGAGTGGAGTCAATATTTTATGAGTAATTAAGGAAGCGGTAATTTACAGGAAGTTAGCAAGGGACGCTGAAAATGGTGGAAAATGTTGATTTGTGCTGCAAAATTCTTATCCGAAATTCAAAAGAACTAATAGAAAAATTTGAGACTGTTTATGATAAAAAACTTTTTATTATTGTTTAAAATCGAATGACAGTATCAAAAATCAAGTATACTACTTGAATATCAAGGAAAAGGTAAAAGCCAAAAGCAGTTGTATTATATTGTTGTTCTGTGGAAACGGTTCGTTCTGTGGAAACGGAAACTTTTCACTTTTGCAGAATCTCATTAGACCATTTAATTTGTTTTGGTAAATTAGTAAAATGGTAAATTTGGATAATTTTGACACGAAAGAAAGGTTTGTAGGATTTATAGACTAGTCCTTTTCGTGAAAAACACTCTACAACTGGAAATCAAAAACTAAAAGAAATAGTAGTTTTCTATTTTAAAGTGTTTAGTGTAGAATCTGATTAGATATAGGCTAAATTAGCAAAATTAAAATTGTTCGTTTTCCATTTTTTCCCTGAAAAACGATTAGTATGATGAAATTCTGCCAGAGTGAAAAAGTTTTCATTTTTACAGAACGACAATGCAATACAATATAATTTGTTTTTTCAAAATTGGCATGGATTCAGAATTTTTTGTTTAATTTTTTGATATTCAACCTTCTTCATAAAAAAAGTTACAAACCAAAACTTAAAAAAATTGCCTAGGACTCATTTGAGTAATTCATAACAGTTTTGACAACAGCATAAATTTGGAAAAATAGAAGTAAAAAAGTAACATAGAATTTTTTTAATTAACAATCCAGGATTTAATATTTTTTAAATCTGGTATAAAATAAGCATCTTTCATAAACGAAATCTAAAAAAAATTAATGATTGAATCTTTAAAATCCTTTAGAAAATCTGAAATATTTGGAGATCCTCTGAAATCTCAAAGAATTAAAAAAAATAGAAAAAGATAGACAAGTTTTCTAAAGAAAACTTATCAATTTTTTCAAATCTCTTGAAAATTTTGAAATTTCTTGAAACCCGTAGAAATCCCTTGAAATTTTCTGATATCCTGCAAAGCTGTTTGAAAACCTTAGGAATTTGGAAATATGGTAAAATCTCTAGTAATTCCGCATAAATCGAATAAAATTCCTTGTAATATCTTAAAAATTTGTATAATCTTTTTAAATCCTTTTAAAAATGATGAAATTCTTGAAATCCATTGAACTCCCGTAAAATTCCAAAAATCTAGTAAAGTCTATTGAAATCTCTTAAAACCTTTAGGATTTTATGGAGTCTTATAATTTCTCTCTAAATCCCGTGAACACTCTATATATCGCGATATTTTGTAAATACCTTAAAAATCTCTTAAAATCTGCGAAATTTTATAAAACTTAAAATTTCTTACAAAATCATTTAAAATTCTTCAGAATATTTTCAATCTCATCAAATTCTCAATAATCCTGTAAAATTCTTTGAAATGTCATAACATCCTTGGAATCTTATAAAACGCTCTTTATATTTTCTAATTTTTTGAAATTTTTAAATCCTGTTAATCTTTTTAAATCCTGTATAATATCTTGAAATAATTACTAATTTTTAAATTCCTTTAAAAATGTTGAAATATTTTTAATTCTCCGACACCCCATTAAATCTTTAGAAATCTTTAGAAGTCCCTTAAATTTTATTTCTATTTAATTTTATTCATGTGCTTTAATATCTTTGATACCCTTTCTAAATTTCTTTCAAATATCTTGAAATTTCTGAAAATCTTCTGAAGTACCCTACAATTCTTCAAATCCTTTGAAATTCATTGAATTCCTGCTTCTTCCTTAAAATACTTTCGATTTTCGTAAATTATCTTGAAATTTGTAATATCTCTTAAAATTTCTTTAAAAACTTCGAAAACTTTTTAATCTTCTTAAATTAGATGAAACCTCTTGAAATCTCCTACAATCCCTTGAATTCTTTGAAATTCTCTAAAATCCTTTGGAATTATTTAAAATACTCTACATCTTCTGATACTATGTTATAAACCACTTACAAATCGCTAAAATAGTTAAAAGCCTTTTGAACCCCTTATAATTTTTTGAAATTCTACAATTATCTTGAAATATTTTTGACAAGCATTGGACCTCTTGAAATCTGTATAAATCCCTTGAAATGTTTTAAAATTAGCTGAAATTTCGATGTTTTAGGTGGCGGATATGTTGTTTAGCCAATTAGCGAAGAAGTTTGAAAATGCGTTTAAAGGAAAAGTGCAAAAGTAATTGCATCAACGACCAATTTGAGAAAATAGTACCATTAGTGTAATTTTTTCCAAAATAGTGGCGAAATAGTTACATCGAAAAAAAAAGATTCAATAGTGGAATGAATTCAATAATAATTTGTTATTTTAAAGAAGTGCCTGCCTTTACAGAAAATTACATTTTTGTTATTAAGGTCGTCTTCACAATTCTTATTATATTTTCCTTCTTGCACCCCAAACAAAGATAAATTCGCTCCATCAATTTTTTTATACCATGCTCTAAAGTTTCCTAACATTTTTCTTTCAATTAATGTCTAATGTTTGAAAGTTTTTTCTTAGTTTGAAAAAATAGATAAGCAAAAAACACCAACGAATAGTTTTTCTCCATAAGATTTATTTGATTTACTTTCTATATTATATTTTATATATTTACATATTTTTCATCTTATTTTTTATAGAGAATAATTATTCTATGGTGCTTTTTTTACTTCTCAATTTTTTAAATTAAGAAAAAACGTTCAAATATTAAACATTAAATCAAAGATAAATGTTAGCAAATTTTAAAGCACAGGATAAAAAATAATATAATTGTGCATGTTTAGCTTTGTTTGCGGTGTAAAAAGAAAAATTGAAAAAGAAGGAGAAGACGAAGTTAATAAAAATATGCTAATTTTCTGCAAGGAAGTACATCCTTTAAAATAACGAATTTATTTCTTATTAGGAATTGAACAAGTCTTTGAAGAAATTCCAAAATTTGAGCGAGAAAGATTGAAAAGTCAGTTTCTGCGATGAAGTATCAAAGAGTATTTTTTAATAAATACTTTTCTCCATTAATTTAATATTATTCAATTAATAGAATTTTGAAAAGATTTGCATCAATACAAAATTAACAATAAAACGCCAAAGATCGTATTGTAGGCTTTAGGACAGTTTCATTACGAGTAATAAGCGCTCAGGATTTTCAATCGTAAATATCAAGTTAAGTGTTGCCAATATTTGAAATAAATGAAACTGAAAGCAATTAGGACATTTTCAACTGCTCTTCTTCTTTCACATTGTTATTACACACAATGATTTAAAATGTAAAAAGTACAAATTTGCTGAATATGTTTTTAAAACCGTATTTCTAAGAATCTGTTTAATTCGGAGAATAAAATTCGTTTAAAAAGATCTTACAATGTATAGCCGTGCACGCAGACTTGGCAGAGGGATTCTTCCTCTCTGAATTTAACGAGCATTCCACGAAACAAATTCTTTGGGCCTTTCCTGACTTTGAAGCCGTTGCCCAGACTGGGTAGTGAAATGTCATAAATTTTCGCGAATGACTTGCGTAGTAAGCACCACATATAAAATATAAGTTTATATGGATATACATTGTTCAGGATGAATTTGAGCCGTGGCCGTAGCGCGAAAGTTCAATGGGACCATTACACGTTAATTGCAATAGTACCGGCGTGACGTCGGTTTGTGTGGATTAATATTCATAGTCGTCAGAGTGTTACTAAGATTGCATATTCTGCTATGCAACTGATGTGACTGTTTCAGTGGGTTTGTAACGAGTCTGCAAGTGGTATGACTATATATAGATGTAATAAAATCATAGAAGATTATCCTGTAAGCCAGATGTTTCCTGCTGATAGATCATAAAAAGTTTATAATTGAGGGCCCGCATCAAAGAACCGGTTGTCACTTTCTGGCGCTCAAAGTAGTCCCTTAGTGCTGGTCACCTACAAAACTACGTTACCAATTTTAGGCTATTTTTACCCCTCCCCCACCCTACCAAGAAAATTAACGTAGCACGACATTCTATCAAAACTTCGAAAAGAGAGTGATTTTTCACGAAAACCGGGTAATAATGGTGAAAGAAATTCTTTCAAATAAAATTAATGTAAATATCATATTGAATGCAGTTTGAAACACTTTAGATACCTAAGTTTTCAAGTCAAAATATATATTAAATTTTTTACAAATAAGATTAATTTTCTAAACAAGAAAAAAAAAGAATTTTCAAAAAAATAGGGCGTTTTCTACCAAATAGTATAATAGTATAATAGTATAATATAAAATAAAAGTTGAATTTTGAACCTGAAAATATGATTTTTTAACAAAAAAGTTGAAATGAAAACGAATAGTTTAATTTCCGACCAAATTGCTGAGTCCTCAACCAAACGAGATCAATTTAGACCTACAGAGTTGTATTTTCAACTAAATAGGATGAATTTTTAATAGTAAAAATTAATTTTCTACCAAAAAAGACAAATTTTTAACAGAAACATGAATTTTCAATTAGAAAAAATCAATTTTCAATCACACATACTAATTTCAATAAACTGTTCTATGGTCTGTTCTATGGCCCTTCCGAGGATCGACGCCGCACCGCAGGTAGATGAGTACTCAGGTGTAAACAAACAAAAGTGGAGCGGGCTATAATGAGTTAGTTCCCATTCACCGTCAACCTCAAAATCGGCGCTATAGTAGAGTTTCACTGTATTTGGTAAAAAATTGATCTTGTATGGTTAAAATTCGTCTTTTTGGTTCAATTCAACTGGTTGAATGATTTTTTTGTTGGAAATTAATTTCCTAGAGAGAAAATTTAACGATTCCATTTTTTGATAAAAAACAATGTTTCTTGTGGTTGAAAATTAAACTATTTGATCGACAATTCATTTTTCAGGATTGAAAATTAGTCTTATTTTTTAAATTATCATTGTACATTTTCTGGATTTAAAAAGTAATTTCTGAAATGCAATTGCAACCCCTCATCGACTTCGCTTCCATTTTTCGAGCTATTTTAAAATAAATTTAAGAAAATCCAAAACACAAATTTTAAGTAAGTAAGTACTTGATTTTAAGTACTTGATTGTCAAGAAAATTGATTTAGAAAATATGAAATAATAAATAGAGAAGAACCCGATATTTGATTATAGTGCTGTAGGAGTTGTACAATATTATTTATTTAAAAATTAATTTTTTTATACGTATAAAAAATATTTCAAAAAGTAAGTTAGTTTTGTTAATACCTTGTTCGGAACAAAAGATTTGCACATATAACGGTACATTAGTTTCTACAAAAATTACTTAAGATGATTATTTTTTAAATTTTAAAAAAATTTTTATTATTATGAACAATACGTGCTGACATGTTTCTTTTTAAATAATACGTGACCTAGTTTTATTTTCATATCATTTTGCAGAAAGTACTAAAAAAATCCGCAGAGATTATATTATTTCTAATTATTATTATATATTATTTAAATTTGCGTGATCATCTTGTCGAATTTTTTTATAATAAAATTACAATCAGTATTAACTATTTTTTATACTCAACTCACATGGAGATTAGGATTTGATACTTTTTTCCAATAATCGTCACAAAACAAATGTAAATTAAATTCGGCACCTGATTGTCTAAACAATAATCACTGAAATTAATGCGTAATAAAATATTTGTATGTATGCAATACGACACAATATGAGGTCTGCATCCAACGCGTTATCACGGGGTGTTATGAAATGACTGAAGAGTGTTTCAAGTATATTAAATAATTTATTTGTTACAATATTAACTTCGAAAGGCTACATTGTGGTTAAGCACTTATCACCTTTCAACTCTATTTTGCAAAATATTCCATGACCTCAAGTCCTGGTATCAATCGCTTTGAAATTCTTATTTGGGTTATCTACATCGCATAGCCGTGCTGAAATATAAATATATTCTATTATTCATTAGCATTGTTTTGAAACATTATTTCAATCTATATGCTTAAGTGGCGTTAGTCGCACTTTAATTTCTTAAAAATGTTTCTAATCTAGTAAAATAATTTGCATTTTGCCAAAGAATTGATAAACAAATTTCAGATATGGAATAATAATCATTTATCGACTTACCTGACTTGTCGCAGGATCCAGAGCAACAAACATTATCATTATCTCCACACCAACCGGATCGACGGCATGGGACTTGTTCGCCAACAGCTCCATGGAGAAGAACCATGAACAAAATAGAGAAAAGCGCAATAATTTCAAGCCTCATTTTAATTGATAATAATTGACTACCTCTCCCGCTTCGGTCGCGGCTTATATATCAGCTCTCCTTCTCCTGATCATGCATGAGGAAAGCTGAATGTACCCATCCTGGACCATTTTTATCCCCTCTTTTTTACCAGTAAAAAAATTAAGTAAACTCAATAACGTAAGCCTAATTACATCATATTTTCTTCATAGATGGAAACTAGCTAATGTACATATTCAACACGAAACTATAAAAAAAACTTAAGTCAAGAGATATGAGGATTTAATAAACGAGCATCATTTTATAATATAAAAAATTAAATAAGAATTGTTTGATCTTTAAAGACTTTTGATCAAAGTTATGAGAAAAAAAGACGTTAATATTATCAGACACAGATTATATTTTTGGCTTTTTAAATATTTCAGCGAATGTAAATTTAATTAGCTTGGGTTTCGAAATCCAAAGAAATAATTCTCTTCATTATAGAAATTGTTTTTGTAGAAAAATCGCTATGGAGTAATGTAAAGGATTTATAGACTTTTATTTATAAATAATTCCAAATCCTAACTTTATACGATTGAACGTCTTTATTTAATTAAATTCATTAAAGTAGCCTGTAATTAAAAACTATGTTTGTTAGAGTGGTTTAAATTTAAACCTGTAATTATTCGACTTTCGATGTTTAGTGATCGATTTGCTCTTCCCCTCAATTTTTTTCTCTCAAACAAAAAAATAGGGAATTCCTTTTTACAGAAAACGAGCAGTTATTGTAAAAAAGGAATTCCCTATTTGTTTTGTTCCAAATTGGTCAATATGAACCTATGCCTCCAGACATTTAAAATTAACGTGGGGTTTTAAATAGATGAAGCTCGGGTTAAACAAAAAATGAAAAAAATGTCTTATTAAATTTTGATAAATTATATAGTTTAGTCACCTTTTAAGAAATGTCAAGAAATAATTTCCATTCAATAACTTTTAATTTTGACCTTTCTCCCATTTTTCCTTGTATTGTACCCGGAACATGTCCCAAAAAATTAAAAATAGCAATTTTACGTAAAATTCATTCTCAATGCGGTTTTTTGCCCTTTTTTAAAATCTTTTCTGAAATTAATGACACAATTAATGCATATTAGGGGTACAGTATTTTTTAAAGATATTTCTTAATTACTTAAAGCATTTTTTTATGAAAGAAACTGTAGAATTATTTATATTTTTTGAACGAAGTTTTCCCCTTTAAATCTTTAAAAGTTACTATGTTCTGTAATTAATTATGCAGTCAATGAATTTCAAGAGTGATATTTATCATCGAAGACAGTTTGAAATTATTTAAATAATTAGTAATAATAACTAGTAGCCTTTTCATCGGAAAGGTAGAGAAAATGATTTTTTTTTATTTCTTACTCTATATTGCTTAATATTCAGTATTTTCTTATTTCAGAACTCATACCATCATTGTTTAAAGCATGCTATTTTTTAACAATTCAGTTGCGTTATAGATATTTATTTTTTCAGACTGACTTCTTTAATACCATAAAATTGTGATTAATAAGCGACGTGTAGTGTAAGAGATTTAAAAACAAACACTACAATTGTCTCCTTTTTTTCTAATAAAGAGGAGAAAGTAATATTAATTGATTAAATAAATTACCAACTGTATTTCACATTTTAAAATACAAAAGTCACCTGATTTCAATAAAAGTCAGTAATAACGGGGTTTTTGGTCGTCGATGCTGAGGCCGGGGTCTAAATTGAGAATTTCGAAATGGATTGAAAAAATAGATTTGTGACCAGTACCCCAAAAACTTCTTAGTGCTGATTTCCATTCAAATCAAGTCACTTTTGTCTTTTATTTCGCCATATTGGATATGAAATTTTGAATTTCTCAATTTTCACCCCCCCCCCCCCGATTATTCATCAGCGACCTTACAAACTTTCTCAGTACTGACATTCATTTTAATCATAAGACTTTTGCGTTTTATTCTTCCATATTGGATCTGAAATTTTGAATGTCTCCATTTTGACCCTGGATTCATCATAACCGACCAAAAAACTAGGGGATACCAATTTTTTACCAAAATCTTTTGAGTTTTTTGTCAATTATACCAAGTGCGCATATATGCGTCATTACTACTTGATTTGTTCCTTATTTTTTTCTGGGCATATATGTATCATTATCAGTTAACTGGTTACATTAGTCAGCTCTTAAATAAATTGAATAAGACATACACTTTTTAATTTATTACAGTTTACATGTTATTAAAAGAATGAAAATGGATTTATTTACTTTTGATTCAACAAAGGAATATTTAACTGATTATTCATGTTTTAATGTATAATACACATTTACAATCTGGTTTACATATAAAGTCCGAAGCTAATATCGTACATGATTACTATATTATTATTGATTTATATTTTTTTCATAGATTAAAAAGCCTGATTGATATAAAAACAAGTGGAGCGTTACTTCCAAACTACACAGTATTTTTGGCCAAAAACTTAGGACTTACAAATAAACATAGTAACTAATCTCCCGGAACTAACCTTGTTTGCAGGCGATCAAAAAAGTTTATTTCATAAATAATTTCCAGATTATCGGAAAGGCAGAGATGAAAAACGACGTAACCTCAAAATAATTCATATGCATAAAATTTCTATTCAGCTGAATAATTTTTTTTTGTTATTATCCCTCATAAAAGAGTCCAGGGACGTCTGTTGATATTTTATAGCATCTCCGAATTCAGTTTTTTAAAATTTTCATTTTTGTGGAAAAAAGCCGGGGAAACTGTAAGTATCACATACCCTTAACCTTGTTTATTGTTGGCTATGGGAAAAAACTACTTTTTTCAAATTTATTTTAGTTTTGTTGCTTTGATTTCTCAGTATTTTCCTGTATTTATATGGATAGTCTTTAAAACCGGGATGCCATTTTTATTTATTTTTATTATTTCAATTCCGCCTCAATTACTTTCTGCCTGATCTACAAAACTTCAGATATTTTTTAGTATTATTTTGATTAATTTAAATTCGAAAATTATAAAAGCTTTCACAGAGAAAAAAAACCAACTAAATTAATTTTACGCTGGAAATAGATATAACTACGCTGGTTTCAGCAGAACATTATTAACCAGCTCATTACTCAGTACATTATTACTTCATCTGATATTTGACCTTTCGCCTTCCATCGATTCTCCATTTACATTCTCCCTCCGGCATTTTTTTATTTAATGTCATTCTCAACCGATCAGAAGACTCCATTATATATTTTTTCAAACCCCTTGGGAGACGATTACCCCGAAGTCCATCACGCTCGACTGATATTCTTTAATCAAAGAAAAAATTCGATTAGACTTTAGGATCCTCTCAAGCCGCTCCAGGCGATCTTGATATTTATCGCCCTTTTTCGATATTTCACAGTACTTCAAAGGATTTTAGAGATTAAAACATTTCAAGAATTTATAAATATTTCGCAAGATTTGAAAGATTTCAACAAATTCCAAGGGGGTTTAAAGATTGAAACTGATTTAAGGGATTTGAAAGGATTTTATAAATAATTATGAAGCTTGTAGAGTATTTTTAATGATTTCAAGGTGTTTCAGAGAATTTCAAAGATTTCTAGGGATTTAAAAAAATTTCAAGATATTTTATTTAAGTGCAGAGGATTTCAATGTTTTGAAGAAATTGCAACAGATATAACAAATTTCAGAATAATTCACTGGATTTAAAAATATTCTAAGAAATTTTCAGAGATTAAGTTTCATGCGATTTTATAGGGTTTCCAAGGACTTAAGAGATTGAAAATTTCAATGAATTTCAAAACACTTAAAGGATTTTATTTATTACAAAGGGATTTAAAAAGGATATCAAAGGTATCAAATTATTTCAAGGCATTTTAGAAAGAATTTCTAGAGAGCTTTAGGGAGTAAATGAAATAGAATGGAATTGAATTTTATGGGATTTCTAAAGATTTCATAGAATTTGATGGGGTTTTAGAGAATTTCAAAGATTAAACAATTTTTTAAGAAATATCAAAAGATATTAATGATTTCAAGATGTTTTATGCGATTTGAAAATATTTTAAAGAGTTTCATAAGTTCCAAGGGATTTTGTAGAATATAACGTATATTTTAAAAGATTCTCAGGAATTTCATGAGATTTCAAATAATTTCGTAGGATTCTACAAAATTTCAAGGCATATTTTCAGGGATTTGGCAATAGTTGAGAGATTCATAGGATTTGGAAAGAGAATAAAAAATGCCATCAGATTATAGTGAATTTCTATGGATTTATTTATATTAAAAAAATTCGAGTGTTTTCCAGGGATTTTAACAGAATTCTAGGGTTTTAAGTAGATACCAGTGAATTTCAATGGATTTCAAAGATTTCAAGAAATTTCTTTAAATATTAAAGATCTCAAGGAATTTTAAACGGCTTAATATTAGGTATATGGTATTTTACACAGTTTCAGAGAATTTGAAAGCTTTCAACAGTTTTAAAGGAATTTTGAAAGATACTAGACAAGATTTAAGAGATTTTATACATTTCAAGTTATTTCAAATGATTTAAAAGAATTTATGATATTTTAAAAGATACTAAGGGATTAAACAAGATTTAAACATTTTTAAGAGTTTCAAACAATTTGGTAAGATTTGAGACAATTTTAAAGGATTTCTACAGATATGAAGGAATTTTAAAGATTTCAAGGGATTCAAAAAGATTGAGAAGTTTCCTAGGAATTTTACAAGGTCTCAACAGATTTCAGGGTTTCTAAAAGGATTTCAAGGATTCATTTATTCATTTTTTTCAAGGATTTCATTCATGGATAAAGTATATTCGATACCATTTTTAAAATATCATTATCTTCTAGATTGAATATTTAAAAAATCGTAAGACGCTATTGTGCAAATATTTTTTTTAATTTATGCAACTATATATTGATACTATTTTTAATTTCTCTAGTGATTCCGAGGCCTGCAGTTTTCAATACTACTTTCCTCCCATTGCAGAGTTGACAAGAAAAAAAGACAATACAAATAAAAACAGAAGTTTTATGTAATAAATGAAAAAACCCAAGTTGCCGTACAAAGTACCTCAACAAATTGCCCCCCCCCCCTCCGAGGTACCTCTTCAGAAGTATTGATGTGGGCCTTGCAAGATTCTAACTTTTTCCCCCCGAATTCTGATGAGGTCCTGATCAAGTAAACTGACATGGGCCACACATTGCTTGTTACGCTTTCGCAACTAGATTACCCTACTTGGGGAAAACTTGTTAGGTTCCTCCCAGATTTTCCGAAGAATTTCCTTTAGTTTCTAATATGATAATAATTGTAAAGGATAAAGATTGATTTCCCATTAAAAAGTACTTTTATTATTTTTTAAGCAAAAATAAGCTTTTAAAACTAACAAACAGAAAGTTTAAAAACTTTTTTTTACTAAAAAGCCTGTTTCCCTGCAAGTAAATATTTTGATCGTTGACGACGCTGAACTCTCAAAACGTGATCGCACTTATTTCTTTGTTAACGAATCAAATTAATTTACATCATTCACTTTTTGTATTGAGCAATGATATTCTTTCATTTACACCCAAAAACAACTAATATCACTTCGCCATTTAAAAAGTCGAATATTGTTTACGTCACGTTAGGGCTGATTTTCACGACGTGGTTTTTCGAAATGTAAAAATAATTATATAATTAATGTTCAATATTAATAGGATATTCATAATTAAATTAGTGAAATGTATAAATAATATTGTTATATATTAAATAAAGTTAATAATTAATTGTTGAGGTATGGGGCAAGCCTCGCCAAAACCACACCAACAAAATATTTAACATCATTCGTGTCTAGATGTCACCCAATAATTTTCTAGTCCGATCACGAGTGTATGTCTGTAAATAATTAAAGATGCCCCTGTTTTAAAGCCCCGTTAATGTCCGATTTTGATTAAAAAATACCTTTTACTCAACAAAGAAATACTAGTCAGGGCCTTTTCAGCGCCACTTTTTAAATGGGGCTAAAAAGGAACATTTTTGCACATTTGGCCTTTAGTTTATATACGGTACTGGATCGTCTTCGACATGTTAATTATTCCGCACATGTATCTTGTTATGCACAACATCAGTTAATGATATTAGTACCATGTATAGACTCATAATAGACCTGTATTATCAATCTTAATTATATATTAAGAATGCAATAGGGAGAATAGTTCAGCCAAATGGAGAATACGTTTTATGCTTCGTAAGAATATGAAATCTCACACAGATATTATAATTGCGTCATTAATAGAGCGATTCGGGAGTGAAGTAGTAGTTTAAAAGCCACCAAGTAAATTTCTATTTTGAACTTTATGAACCTTGAGGGACTTATCTATGTCGGTGAATGCACATAGATTTTCGGTAGAAGCTCATGGTCTTATGTGAAGATTATCTGGGACTAGAAATTTTCGGCAGGGTTAAAATGAGATGGTGAAGTTAGAAGATTTATACTGAAAACAATGAATGGCTGAGTTGGCTATTTTATCCCTATTAATTTGAAGTTTGAACCCATTCTTCTTGGAATTTAGTAAATTTTATTATTTCACGTACTAACATATGCGAGGAAAATAGAAAAAGTAGCTGTTTTAGGTTATACATGGAAAAAGCAGTTAACTGTCTTACAGAATTTATTGCATGAATTATAAAAAATCGATTAGACAGTAAAGATATCATGGAATCAAACAAGTCTCCTTAACAACGAAATTGGAAAATTCATTCCTGAAGTTGTACGAAATTGATGTTTTATAAAAACGTTTCTTTGTGTGGGCAATCAGAATTGGTGCACTTCTAAAACACAAAGTTGAAAATTTATTTATTGCGATTGTATAAACTTTTAAACAAATGGTTTCTCAATTTTACAGATAAAAAAAAATGTCCATACATTCGAAAAAGATGGATATTCATGGCATAAGGAGTGAAGCTGTCTAAAAAAATACAATTTTTTATTTTAGTAATCTTTTGATAATGACGGAAGTTATCTATTGGTTTCTGTAGACATTGCATATTTTTTCAGGGTAATATTTACTAAATTTAAGGAAAAATGTGTGTCAGATGTTGATTATGCATGAGAAGGGCATTTAGGTAATAGAATGTTTAGTTTACGAGTGTCTTTTATTGGGAATCCGTCTTTTTGTCAGCATAGAAAATATTATTTTATATGAGACGATATACGTATATTTGAGGAACAAAGAGTATGGAAATTGTAGCAATCTCAGTAAAAACAAATGAGGAAAATTTCTATAACTGAGAAAAAAGATTACTTGAATCAAAGAAATGTAATACACTGAAAACGTCCAATCAAATAACTTTTGTGACGAAAGAATATTTTTCTTTTCTTAACAATTAGTGTTTTTCAAAATGAAAAAGTCATTCTTATTAAGAGAAAAATTTCTGTCAAACGGAAAAATATTCGATTGGACGCATTCATGAACTAATTTTTTTTCAAGTAATATTTGTTCTTAGTATACAGTGTACACTAGGAAGATCCAAAAAAATCTAATTTGGCTCAAAGTTGACACATAAGATCTCTGTTTTTCATTTTTTTGCCACAGATTATTCTGATTCAAAAACGAAATGTTTTTAAGAATATTTAACTTATTTACAGTTCTTTAAAACATTTTAATTTGTTGTTCACACTGCATTGCTCATTGAGAAGTATTTTTTTATGTTCAATCAAACTTTTAGTCATTGCAGGAAGACTGGTATTTATTTGAAGCATTTTTTGTAACTAATTGGTATTTTTTAGATTTATCTTTTTTAAATAATTATGTTTTGAAATAAGTGTTTAAGTTTTATCTTTTTCTGCAATTCATGCAATAATTTTTCATTTTTAGGAGAAAAAATTTTGTTTGACACCATTATCCAAGTATGTAAAATTCATTACATATTAATTGTATATTTTAATGGAAAAACGATAAAAAATCTGATTTTTCTTGTTTTAAATTTGGTTAAATATGTCGCTTGTCATTAAATATTTAAATATTATACAAATTCTTTATACAGTTTTTGTATATTGATCATGAAAAATAGAAAAATAATATCACAACAACTGAATCTGATTTTTATGAAATAAAATCTGATAGATAAAACCAAACTTTCCATGAACAATGTAAAAAAATTACTTAAACAAATATTAATTACGTAATGAATTTTCATAGCATATAAAGAATTGGAAAAGGGTATCAAAAAAAAGTTGCTTTTAACAATCGTTAATTACAGCATTAATAATAGAAAAATATCAATTTCAATACAACTGGTAAAAGCTCGGAACAAAGATGAGTCTAACTATCAATGACTAATTGAGTTATTAGGATAAAAATTTTTTTAGGCAAATGAAATTTGTTTAAACCAAAAGTTTGACCCTAGAAAAGGTGGATTTCAGTTTTACGAAAAAAAAACATTTTCTCTTTTTAATCTTACGGGATTTTCAGGGCCTTTTGGAAACTTCTCAAAATTAATCGAATTGGCTCAAACTTGAACGGACTTTTTTCCGAGACCCTCACAAAGATGGTGGATGGCATGCCCTCTTTTTGAAAAAAAAAATTCTATATGGTATAATTTTGGACTACCCTAGAGTATACCACAATATCAGTTTACTTTTAGTTTAGACAAACTTGTCTGAATTCAAGCCAAATTGGTATAAATTTAAGACATTCTGAATTTCAGAATTGAGTCTTAAATTAAGAGAAACTTTCTTTAAATTCAGTCAAATAAATTAAGTAAGTTTATAATTTCAACTATTGTGGTCGGTTTAATGATAATTGAAGGGGTTAATTAGAATACACCTGTTTTTTAATATTGGGTTACGGTTGAATGATCGGATCGTTGCAGCTTGGGACAATCTTATCAAGACCTTATATTAACATTAATTATGTTAATGAAAAGCGAGCTTTAACCTTAGTCCGTGCAGTAGTGTACAAAAAAAGTCAGATACGACTTGATAAAGTTGCGTATCACAAGTAAACATAGAAGTTGCTGAGGAAGGTAGCAAGATTGCAG
The DNA here is from genome assembly GCF_010883055.1 of Belonocnema kinseyi. Taxonomy (NCBI): domain Eukaryota; kingdom Metazoa; phylum Arthropoda; class Insecta; order Hymenoptera; family Cynipidae; genus Belonocnema; species Belonocnema kinseyi. The sequence goes on along the minus strand of NC_046658.1, from coordinate 83,402,626 downwards.
AGAGTTCATCTTCGTGGGAACGCACAATATTTAAATTAGTCTATTATGCAGGCACTGAGGCACGAAAATACTCGAAGTTCAAATTTATTGGTAATATTTGATATAGTATTATGGCACTGATTAGTATTACGGAATTTTTCGTAAATATGACTGGTCAAGTATATCGCTAGGGCTTGTCCTAAGGAAAATTCTGTAACTGTAGACAGTTCAAAATATTATAAGTATATAACGATATGACGAATTTAAATGAACCATGAATGTTCAGGTGTCATCTTCAATCGAAATAGATATTTTTTTATAACACAGTATAACTATTACGATTCTATTTTATATAATTTCGTAGAATTCTTGTAATTATAATTTATGAGCCAATAGAAAATATGACTTTGTTGGAATAGAATGAAAAGTGATGGGTTGAAAATGTAAACTTTTTAGAACATTTTTCAATTTTGAAAGTTATTTCAATTTTTAAGATTTTTGAATTGGGAAGATACTGAACATTTGCAAGTTGAAATTTATCAAATTCGAACACATAAAAGTTAAGTCAATATAAATCTAGACTCTTTTTTATTTAAGAACTATATATAATGTAACCAGTTTTAACCAATCAGCTTAAATTTTAATGTATTTCTGCTTTAAATATGTTTAACGATTTTCCTTAAAAATACATTTTTATAAGAACTTATGACACAAGATGAAAAAGAAGAAATAGGGGGCGTTTTTTCATTAAAATGTTGAAATACAACATTTTAAAGAAAAACAAATGTTTAGAAATGGCGAAGCAAATACTTTACAAACACATACTTGGCCCATTAGCTCAGTTGGTTAGAGCGTCGTGCTAATAACGCGAAGGCCGCGGGTTCGATCCCCCCATGGGCCAAATTTTTTTTCTTAGAAATGCTATTATTACTACTACTTCTACTACTACTACTACTACTACTACTACTACTACTACTACTACTACTACTATTATTTATTATTATTATTACCTTTTCTAGGGTCAAACTTTTGGTTTAAACAAATTTCATTTGCCTAAAAAAATTTTTATCCTAATAACTCAACTAGTCATTGATAGTTAGACTCATCTTTGTTCCGAGCTTTTACCAGTTGTAAATAGGATTTGAGGTTGAAAGAGGGCTATTGATTAAATAGCATTTTTCTCTCAGTACAGATCGAAGTTTTTCTTCTTCCGATAAATGGTTTCAAATCAACATCTTTCGAAATCAAAGTATAAGAAGAAAGGAATAATATTTCAATTCATCAGAATATTGATAAATTGAATTTTGAAGTAATTATATTTCAAATATTTTTTTTATATTTCTAAATAATGTTTAAGATTTGACACAATGCCTTTGTTAAATGTACATTTGTTCATGAATTCTTAGATGTTCTTGAAAAGAAACTTTATCTTTGTGTACATTGTCTTATGTGTATAAAAACAGGCGTCACATGGATTTTCATCATCTGCGTTACTGCGTACATACAAAAAGTTATAAATAGTACTTGAATTATTTATTGCGAAAGTATATTGCGTTCTTAATTCGACAAAATTAAGTACCATCCTAAAGCTGTGTTAGTAAAAGTAATTCGGTATAGCCATTGTAAACTTTTCTCATAAGATCATGATGAAGCAATTGTTAAATTATAGGCGAGTATATTCAAATTTTCATGGGTATTTAATATATTTTTCATAAATGAAACATTCTACAATCTACCTAAACATTTTATAACTCATTTTTCCCGTATGGATGATTCTCCCGTTAGCGCTCGATTTGAGCATCGAGCTATAAAAAAATGTTCGCAATATAAGATAAAATTAATGTACTTATTACATACGATTAAGGATTCATAAAAAAAGAGACGCAGCAAAAGTTTGCCCAACTTTTTCCTTTATAAAATTATTGAAATTAATTAGGAAAAAAAAACGATTCTTTGCGAATATTCTCAAGTCAACCACAAGTTATACATCTATCATTTTAATTAAATGGTTTAATTCATTTATAGTCTTCTACGTGTTATTGTAAGTATTCCCATGCCAGTCTATTACAATTTTTTGATGCCCTTTATCGAGTATAGAGTCATGCGTATATTTGGCAATGTAAAATTGCGTGTAAAATAGCTAACCGTCATTATTAAATTGATTTACAGGTGCGTGCACCAAATATTTTGACATATTTTAATTTACGGGCAACGATTAGTTTCAAATTCCCTTGGAAAGTAAATTACATCATTAATTAAATATAAGATTTTTACATAAAATAAATCTGACATATAGTTATCAATATATGTATAAATAATAATAAAGATATAGATGAAATATGGTTAAATAAAACAAATTTTCTGGTTGAATAAAAAAAAATTCATCTGTTAAAAGATTTCTGTATGTACTTCAATGCGTCTATGTCAGTGATGTTGATTGTTTTCGTGTTTGTACTCGGAAGGAAAATTAGCATTGCATTACGAAAATATCGGTAATAATACGAAAGAAATTAAGAAAATGTACTTAAATTAATAAAATTCAGTATCTTCGATCTAGTATACATTTTCTTAAGACAAGATATATTTTATTTATACGATAAATAGAAATGTAAACCCTAGAATAGATTGACAATTTCTTTTAGAAGTATGTAGTTTTACTGAATACTAAATTTTATCGGAAAGTTGTACATAGATCCAACGAAAAAACTTGAAGAATGATAAAACTCATGTCTTCGGTAGAGAGTAGGAACTATTTTTAATATAACTTCATATACTTTATATATATGTACACGAACATAAGATATTGAATATTAAATAATGTGAAAATAATAAAAATGTTACTTAAGCTTTTTACTAACGCAACAATAAATTAAGTAGCATTTTTTACTATAACGCATACCATTTTTATAGATATGGAGGGTATGCCTATTATGCATGATAAATGTTTATTTATGAATTACAACATCCTTGACTCATAAATATTAGTCCTTGGATTTCAAAATACTTTTAAAAGTACTATTTTATGATATTTTTATTATTTTTAGTATTTATATTCGAATTTAAATTTTAAATGTTGAAAAAAGGAAATTATAAAAATATTTGAATGAATTACGGGGAAGTTTGAACAATAAATTATACAATTTATGATTTATAGAAATATTTGTATTATGTTGACAAAATAATATGATGGCTCAGCAACTTCTGGGGATTAAAAATGATGTAGCTCAATTAAATTTAGTTGAAGATCTGTATACCAGGTGTATACATATGAAACCGGTATTTTTTCAAGAAAAAAACACATTTATTTCAAGAGAATGATAACAAATATTTTATTCAAAGTATGCGC
>NC_046658.1:83388108-83399201 GCF_010883055.1 Belonocnema kinseyi | reverse complement strand
ACAATACGCCAATTAGCACAAATGGTAAGTTCCGACAGTGCCTACAAGTGTGCCTACTGGCAGCTAAATGGCAATACCGGTTTCATATGTATACACCTGGTAGATATAAATAAACAAAAGACAAGTATTCCCTTTTGATTTAGTATACGGGTGTTGTAAAATGTATATGATTGTTTAATTATTGTTTAGTTATTTATTGTTTACAATACTGTTTCTGGAAATTTAATCGGTTATTAAATAATCAGCAAATTATGATACAAATTTAAGAATTTCACAACCTTTATTACGTACGATAGTAAATTTCTGATTTGCAGATTTCTGAAGTGCAATGGAATATTTGTTATATATTAAACTGCGCTTATTTTTATATATTATATTGTTTTAAAATAATTCTTCCAGTTCTTTAAATCAAGGACTTGGTTCTATGAATCAATTACTATTTTGCTGGCTTTATTGTTACATGATTATTCTCCACCATACTTCTCATCTGAGGATCACCAAAATATTTACTGATATTACAAATACATTTCTTTATTGTCAAGAAAGATTTGGTATAATTTAGGGTAAGCTTCTTTGAACCAAGGCATCAAATCTTCAAATTTCAAAAAACTTTAACTTCAGTCAATGGACTTTCATTTGTTTGAAGGAAATATTTTATTGATTTAAAATTACATTCAATTATATCTGAAACCACTTTTTTGTATTGAAGAAATGTTTTCTAGGACGTATTCAGAGCGAAAATTTCTTGAAATCAAATAAATTTTCTTTTATTAATTTTTTTCTTAGAGTAATTGTCTCATGATGGTAATAGCTATCGTTTATAATAAAGCCGATGCCTGTTATGCAGTAAACACTTCGGCAAACAGTTTTCAAACAAATTAATAATTAAACAAAAAATTAGATAAAAAAGTTATGCACGCGTATTAAATTCACATTAGTCCTGCATTTAAAAAAAAAGATTGGTTGACTAAAGGAACACTTGGTTGAATCAAGCAAATAAATGCATTGCTACATGTTCAACTAAAGGTTGTTGATTAAATCAGATTTTTAGTTGTTTTAACTAAATCTTTTGGTAGATATGAACTATTTGTTAGATTCAACCAAAAATCGGTTTGAATATAATTAAATATTTTGTTGAATCCATGAAAATTTGTTTTCAGAGAGTCTATTTTACTTAAATTTATTTTTTCGTATAAAAAAACAGCTTTGCTTAAAAATGGGAGAAGGGAAGTTTGTATATAAGCCGCAAATGAAGCAGAAAAGGTCCAGTAAATTATCGATTAAAATTAAGCTTGCCATTATCACATTATTTGCTTTTCTACAAATAACAAACAAGATAGTGCTTTCCGAATTACGCAAACAGATTGTGGGCCCATTTTTAATTCAATCATTTTTTTAAGTGTTGATGTTTCTGTTTTCTTAAAAACAATTGTAGGAATAATCTTGACCGTATGTAAGTGTAAGTAGTTAATAAAATGTTGTTTCTTGCTTTTGGTTTAATTAAAGGAGGGGTACCAATATTTAAAATTATAGTTCAAAACACTGGTATTGAATAATGAAATTCTTGCTTGTATTCAATGCCAATTTGATATTCGTTGTCAATCAATAATAGTGAACGGGATTGGTGGGATGCTGATAGAAGAAACATATAGATTCCTGCAGAACCCATGCAGAAATCGCCCGATTTCAAAACGTAATACCGATCTGGTCCCGACCGGATTTCCCGATCTGGCCCAGATCGGTAGAACTCTGTGGCCCATACCTGGTCCCGACCGGGCAAGACCGAGTTCCTACTGAAATGCCATCTCCATGTGCACGCAGAACTAGTGCTGCTTGATTTTTTCTGATATTGCAGTGAAATTTGTATACATACTACTCGTTTATAATATTCTAGCAATGATTAAAAATGAATAAAGCGAGTAAGCCACTTATTCGGAGGCCCCAATACCAGTCAGTATACCTCGAAACCTGTGAAAGGAAGATGAGAGTAATTAATTAGACTCTGCGGGCTCATTGAAACCTAACCTCAAATAAATAATTAATTAAATTGTTTTATGTAAAATTAGTATATTTACCATTAGATGAGTCAAATATTATTATATGATGAAATTGATCAAGTTCTTTTGTTTTCAATTATTATTTAAGAACTCAAGGTTTTTCCATTTAATGTAGCGTTAGAATGATCAAATCTATGGACAAGAAATGAATTGCAGTATGCACAAAATTGTAATGTTTTTAGATGATGGGAATAAAATATGTGATACAATCGATTATGTTATTGAAACTTTGATCCTGTATTAATAATAAATTCATTACAGAAATACATTAAGGACAAATTTTCATAACATGAATTTCAGAATCAAGTAGTACAATCAAAATTCAAAATGTCGATTTTGTAGGGATTGCAACAAGAGCTAGTTACTTAACTGCGCATGCGTCGCATTCGGCATCTAATTGGTTTCGCGCGAAGTTTAAAATGCTAAACAAAGTTTTTTTCTTTTTTATTATAAACAATGATATTTCAACTTATAAAAACGTCCATTAGGTCGAAATTAATTAATGATAATAAAAATTAACTAAATGCATATTCTGTAAATAATATTTAAAACGACCAGAAATATTTAATTCAAAAATATTCATTTTTCTTTAAAAGTTGTTTAGTCTATATTTCTTCTTAACAGACTTAAATAAGTAAAACGATGTACTAAATTAGAGCTCAACTTTTTGGCGAAAGTATTATCTACAACCACCTTCTCGAATTTTTCAAGAAGTAATGCAATTAACAGAAAATTGAATTTATTTACAGTAAAATGTTAATAAATCGTAAATCATAGGTTATTTCCCTATGATTTTCTTCGGAAGAATTCGAAAATGTCAAGTTGTAGGGAATCTTTTTGCGAAAAAAATTTTTCTAATTTGTTAAGAAGTTTTATAGACAACATTTTTTTTCAAGAAATTAAAAATAGTATTTAAAATATTTCTGGTTATCATCCATTTTTTTCATAAAAATAAACCTTTTCCTCGAAACTGATACCATCTACAATAATCTTACATTTATAAAAAGGATAATTAAATTTTGTAGTCTGAAACCTTTTCTTTTCGTGCCTGTAGTACTTAAATTTTAACTTAAAATAACTAATTGGAAATTCAAAATATTAAGGTTGCCTTCGAAAGGAGAGGACAATTCGATAGTTTCGAGGTTACTTATATTAAATCTCCGTTCGTGAAATTCACGAATGGATTATAATGAGACTGATCGTGTACTGATCGGGCACCGACAGGGCACCGATCCGGTTTCCCGATCGAGTGTCCCGACCTGGCCCCGATCTGAGCGTGTGTTTCATCCGCTATCTGGCACCGACCAGGATTCTCGATCGAGACCCGGCCCGGAATGGTCTGGCCCCGATCGGGGCCAGATGGAGATTTCTGCCCGGGAATATGACTTCTCGGAAATTGTATAAATTTGAGCTATAATGTTTTGTCTGTTTGTCAATGAGTGTTTAGCCACTTTCTGATGTCAATGTTCTAAGAAATAGAAAATTTAAATACCTTTAAAACAATCATAGTTAATTTAATACTAGCGACTATTCAATTTTATTAGTTGTTTTCAACGCAGTTCCGCTATGTATTGTATAGTAAGATATACAAATATTTTTATAAATCATCAAGTTTATAGAGTTTATCTTTTAAACAAGGATACCTAGAATTATATTTAAAAAGGGTTCTAATAAAGAGTGAAAATCATAATAAATCAAAATTATGATTGGAGTGCATCTAAAAGCAATTAAATTAAATCAAATTGCAATCTTATTACAAAAACAAAATATCATAAGCTGGTCACTGAAATTATAATAATACGCCAAATTTTCAAAATTACAAGGAATTTTAGATGATTTCAAAGGATTAAAAAGAATTCAAGGAATTTTAATATATTTTAACGGATATTTGGAGTTAAGTAAATATAATTGTCTATTCGTGGATAAAGTTTGATTGAACTTCCAGCAAAATGATACAAGAATGGAACTAGGCCGAAAATTGGATTAAAAAGGAACAAATTACGCATAGCTCAGAATGAAAAATCTGAAATAATAATTTATTGCAATAGTCATACAAAAAATAAAATCGTAACGAAAATCTATTTATCTTATTATTTTATGAGTCAGATCGTTAAAAGAAATTCACGAGCAAGCCTGGTATGAACATTCCTTTAAGCTAGGGTGGTTGTCAAGGTATATAATCGAGCTTACTGGATGTACGACTCTCCAATTTTAATTTGATATTGTTCTGATTGTCGATCAATTCGATTCTCGTTGATCTTCCGTTTCAAGATCAAGATCCGTATTCTCTAGAGTGCAGGTCAGTGCAAAATGATCCTAGATTGTTAGATACAAATTGAATTTGTTTAATATGTGCTGCGAGCTGCACGTAGCTAATAGTTTGAAACTCGGTTTTGAATCAGAGGTCTAATCTCAAGACTTCTATTATTATTCGTGCCGGCTGATCTCAAGCAAGGTGGAACACTAATAAGTATATATCATGGTCGGTTTACTATGCTCCGGATGCTATTGTTTCATCTTCCAAGTCACACGAGAATTCCTTTGGAATCGCTTCCTTATCTTATTGTCTATTTATAACTACTGTAAACAAAACTTAACCTGTCATTTAAATCTTGTTTAAAATCATGCCTTTATATCATTTAATAAAATAAATTTTTAATTGGAATATTAAAAAAATGTAAAAATTTTAAAGTTAACAAGTATAAGTAAAAGTAAAGTATTACGTAAGTTATAGAGATAGATGAAAATAAATACATTCTTGGATAAAGAATTACAAATTGTAATTCTTTATCAAAGAATGTGGCTGAAGAACTTCATGTTCATATTTCCTGACTTTTCCCTGACAAAATTTTTATTTTACTGACTTTTATTATTTAATGACCAATATTCAAACCTTAAAATTTTTTAAACATAGAATCTTTTATAAATTAAATAAAACTATTTTCAATTTTAATTCATTATTCGTAGGGCAGGCATACCCTATATTACCTGAAAAAAGTGATTTACTTAAAACCCAAAAGATACCAAAAATTACTAATCTCTAAACCAAAAGGTGACTAAGAGTGACTGATGTTCTTTTAAATTTAAAAGCAATTTAGGGGAAATAAGCGAAATTTGACAGAAAAATCATCAAAATTCAAAGTGAATACAAAACATTCAAGGGAATTGAAAACAATAAAAAATATGAGAAAATTCATTTAATTCAGGGAATTCGAAACGAGTTGAGAAAAAACCAAGGGAAATTTTGAAGAATTTGAAAAGTTCGACAAAATCCATTGAATTGAGTGGAACCTATTATTATTTTTGGCGATTAAACTAAAAATAAATTGTTTGAAAGAAATCCAAATGGATTGTAAAAAATATTCGAAAGTATCTTAAAATGTTTGAAATCCTAAATCCTACGAAATTCTATGAAATTTGATATTTCCTAAATCCTAGAAAATTAATTAAAATATACCTTGAGAGCTTTTAATATTTCTTGAAATCTTTTAAAATGTCTCAACACCTTATAGGCCCCATACAATTGTTTCATATTTTTCGAAATTCTTAAAATTATTTAATAACAATTTTTCCAAATCTTTTGTCTTTTCCCTAACTTTCCCTGCCCCGCGAAATTCCCTGGCGTTTCCCTGATTTCTAGTTTTTCTTCGGCATGAGGCCACAATTCATTCGGACCTATTACCATGGTTACAAGAAATCTTGGGTGCGCGTCTGCAGATTTTTCTTCATAAAACAGAAGATGTTTTACATAAAAAAATGCACAAAAACCTTAAATTTTACAAAAATGAAACTGCTGGTGAAACTTTTCCGAAATAGAATTAAACTAACAATAAGACAACTTGGTAAAAATAAAAATATCCATAATCATCAATTATTATAAATTATACTTATAATTAATACATGTGGTAGTTCTGAAAATATAATGGGAATCAAGGGAAGAGAAGGGCTGTGTAATGCGAGAATGGATAATAATACAGAAAACGTGTTCGTCCATCCACTCGTATGGAAATAACTTAAATCTTTTAGTTGCATTTACGGCAAACCTAATTTCAAAACCTTTCAAGAAAGCGAGTAAGCAAAAGCGGAAAATAATTATAAGACATTGTTGTAATATTGCATTATTTATAGCTGAAATATAACCCAACAATTAAAAATCATTATTCGCTGCTCTGAATCTAAATCTGAAATTGTGCAATCAAAACTTAATTAACCCCAGATTTTTTTTCGTAAATTTAAAAGAGATTTAAGACTGAGGAGAGGAGATAAGAATCTTAAGGACAACAAATTTTCGCCCACCATAAAAATCGAGGGTCTAAATGCGTTTATCAGTTATCTTGAGAGAAAGATGCCGCAGCTTACATGCGATCTGTCATTAATGATAATGATAATGATAATTTTCTAAAAATAAAGATGAGCTTCCTCAATAAAAAAATTTAAATTACGATATACATATGGAAGCCTCGGCAGCTCAGGCGGTTAGGCGCTTCGACTTCACGTTATAGGTCAGGGGTCCGATCCCTGATTTCGGTACCTCTGGAAGTTTTTCTGTAATTAATGTTGTACTAAAAAGAGTATAAACTAAAAAAAGAGTTAGTCAGTATAAACTAAAAAAGAATATAATCTAAAAAAAATATAAACCAAAAAAGATAATCTTTTATCCAAATACAGAATAGTTCAATTTCCATTGAATAAAATTAATTTTCATTAGAAAAAAAACGAAAATTATGCATTTTCAACCATAAAGTTAATTTTCAATCAAATAGGTCAGTTTCGGATGAAGAATGGAATTTTTAACGATAAAAAAAGAAATTTCATCGAAGTAGTTCAATTTTAAACTAAAATTATAATTAGAACAAAAACGAGTTTTTAGAAAAGTAGTTGAACATTCAACGAAAGAGTTGAATTTTCAAACTAAAAAGTTGAATTTTGAACGAAAAATGTTATAACTGGTTTTTTAGCCAACAAGATTTTAATTTTGAATAAAAAAACAGTTCAAATAACGAAAAAAGCGAATTCTCAACAAAATAGTTGAATGCTTAACCAAAAAAGATTAAAATACCAATCAAATATTTGCATCTGTAATATAAAAAAATTCATTTTATATGTTAAAAACATGAATTTCAAACAAAATATATGAACTTTTAACCAAATGGTTGAATTTTCAAATGAAAAGGATCAATTTTCAACTACCAATAGAAGAATTAAAATTTTAACTTACAAAAATTAACCATACATGGAGAAAAAAAGCTGTCTATCGATACTACCAGATTACTTTACTTATTGACAAAACATAACTAAAATAATGAATTGTATTTTTGTTTGAGATAGGTTTTCAGTTATTGGCATGGATATATCGTTTACTTCAAATTATGACAATATTTAACATCTATAAATTGAGAAACCATTGCTGTCAAAGTTAATTATGATGCCTTCAAAGCGAATCAGTTTTCATAATTTAAACAAAAACTCTATGAGACAGTCCAATTTTTGTCCCGTGTAAAAATATATTGCACATAAATTATAGTAAATCATGCGTAAATATTCCTAATAATTTAAATTATTTTTAAATTGAATAATTAAATGAATTGATTGAAGAATTAAAATTCCTTGAATTTCTTATCATCCTTTCAGATTCTTTAAAATCCCTTTAAATCTTTTAAAATCTCGGGAATTTGTCATACGCTCAGAATTTTAGAGATCATCTTACCGATTTTTGGGCATTAAAATTACAATATGATTTACGTATGTAGATTGCATTTTGGGTTACTTACAGTCAAGATTTGGATTTGTTTCACTATTCATCACAAAACAATCAGAACTTAACTTTATTATCTGATTGTTAAAGAAATAAGCGCAAGCTTTATGATTGATAAACATATTTATAAATATGTAACTGTATATGTATAAATATTTAACTCATGGAGTAGAATAATATCCATTATCATGCGAGGGGTTTTAAAATGATTAATTTTTTTAGAGAAACAACAGGATATCGCAAAGGTATAATGAAAGCACAAAATTTTAGTTTAATTACATTTTTTCTGGATTTTCGTTCAACTTGTTTCAAAATTAAAATTGAAAAAGTATACGAAATTCGTGAATGCTTTATTAACTTTATTGAAATTAAGAAACAAATACATGCCGGTAAGATAATGTAGAGGTAATAAACGTTTTCAGCAAGCCATCAATGATATTGATTTATGTCACCAAAGTGACATAAATATTATAGAGCAGTACTTAGATTAGGTTTTAATTACACAGTCGTTCCACGAAAATATGAAGGTTATCTAAAAATGTGCTTCACTTAAAAATTAAAAGCATAATTTAACAGGTCTTGGATTCTTTTCTTCTACTAATAAGATCTTAGCAAAAGCATCGGGGATGCAAAAGTCGGCCAAGTAATTGACAACAAAATTAAATTTAGGTTTTTGTCAGTTAGAAAATAATTAAAATATGAAAAATGAGAAAAATTTGGCTTATAGACTCCTATTCTGAAAGATTTTCTTTCAGACAGATTTTGATGCGGACATCTCAAATTAAGGTTCTTCTTACGTACCATTTGAATAAAAAATTTAATTTTATATCTAGAATTAAGATAAAATGTAATATGTTATAAACAGTTTTATTTTTTGTAGAAATTGTTGATGTAAGTTGTTGGCTTTAGGGTCGGGTGAATTGAAACTAATTAAGCTGTTTCAAACGTTTCGGCACACAATGGTGGCCCTAATCTGCGAGTTTTATTAAATCTATGAAAAGTACACAATATCTTATTTTTTATATCAGTGTTTAGAAAATAAAAAATATTACGAAAATTTGGACATTTGCTCTCGTCGTGTTATTCTCGTTTTTTATATTTTTCAATACATCTGGCAAGGCATGAATTTACATTATTTTTTGACAAATTTCAATATTTGGTATTTCTTTACTTCAATTAATTTGTCTAATTCGTAAATAAATGGTATGAAACAACATATACTAATGTTTTTTTGGGTGCAGATTATGAATATAACTTCAAAAATTTCGCAAATCAGATTTTAAAGTTCTCGATGTGGAAATGGGGCAAGGTGGGACAGAACTTGTCTATTATCTTTCTTTACATAAAAAATTACCATTCAAAATTTTTTTTAATTCTTTGAAGATTTATAATTTACTTATAAAATAAAATGTATCAACTACAGTATAATTTTAATATTAATTATAGCTCTATTTAATTTTTTGACTATTCTCAAATTTCAAATTGATCAACGGTTAAATATTAAAATTAATAAAAAATCAGTGAAATAAATTAAATTATTTCAGATCTTTTAATATTTGACATTAATGAAATCTTTGGTCGGTTCCTATCTCTTTCAATATAAAATATTTCATCTCATATTATTTTGTTCTGAAATTTGACATAGAGATGACAATTTTTGTGCTCAGAATAATACAAATATTTTTGTAAACAAATGTTTCTATTCTTTCTATTTTAAATATTTGTGCAGGTTCACCTAATTTTTATTATTCAGAAGCTTAACAAATGTTAAATAACTTCTACTAAAACCAAATATTTAAGTTTAAGGTGAGAAGAGTTTTTTGTCCATTTTTGTATTTTTTGAACAAAATACTGTTGGGTTGGGGGGGGGGGGGCATGTTAAGGATTTTTATATGCTGTCTTACATAGGGCGGAGAAGTTGTTGTAAAAACCATTATTTACATAAGATATTTGGTTGAAAATTCAACAATTTCGTTAAAAAGTGATCCTTTTGTTTGAAAATTCAACTGTTTTGTTGAAAGATTCTATTTTTAGCTTCAAAATCAAACAATTTGATCGACTTTTTTTTCTTTCTTGACTAAATTTTTTTATTATGAAATCCGTCTTGACTCAAAATGAACTTTTATGTTAAAAAATGTAACTGTTTTGTAGGTAATTCGTATTTTTTATAGAAAATGCAACAATCTGGTAGAATATCCAACTAATTGAAAGTTGAAGTACTTTGTGGGAAATAAATGTCTTTTCTTAAAAAATCAACTATTCTGCTGAAAATTCGTTTCGTTTTCAGTTAAAAATGTATCATTTTTAGTAGAAAGTTCATGTATTTTGTTAGAAACTCGCCTTTTTTGATAGATAATTGATTTCTCTCTATTGTAGTAACGTACTGCCTTGAATGCTGCGAGTAAATAACAGTTTTTTTTTTTAATTACTTATTGCGAACCTTTTGCACACATACGTCAAAGTTCACAGCAGTCTAATCCTCAAGCTCCTACCCCTATTTCTGATACTGTGGTAACGGAATTTGTTGATATTTTAGAGTAAATAACACTTTATTTTATATAAATTAAATGTTTCTTTAACTTTGACGTGTGAGTCGTTTCAAATTTATTGACATAGTTCTAACTGACGCAGCAGTTGACAAAACAAAATAGTAGATTTATCAATGGAATCTGCTTGGATGCTTGCTACAACACTATCTTGTGAAAAATTTGTCTTTTTCGGTTTGGTTAAAAATTAATCGGTTTTAATTGGGGATACAACTGTTTTGTTAAAAATGCATCTTTATTGGTTAAATTTAATTGTACTTAATTTTAAATGTTTTTTGTTGAAACATCATCTAAAAATTCATATATTCCGATTGAAAATTCAACTGTTTCGTAGAATATTCATTTTTTACATATAGAATTGTTTAAATGAAAATTTAACTATTCCATTTTTATTTATAAGTTGAACTTTTCAAATTTAAAAATTCCTCTACTTGGTTGAAAATTGAAGTAATTTGTCGAAAATCCCTCTTTTTGGTAGAAAATTAATTGTCTTGTTTGACTTGGAAACGCAACATCTTAGATGACATTGTTTTATTTATTGAATGAAAAATCCTAAAATTTGAACTCTTATTGAAAATTCGTCATTTTGATCTGAAAATTCATCTCTTTTGGTAAAAATGTCATCTATTGTTTTTTTTTTATTTTAAAAAATGCAACTTTATGGTTGAAAATGAATCTTTTTTAGCCAAAGATTTAAAAAAATTACGCAAGATAACGGATTGAGGGGGGGGGGGG
>NC_046658.1:83376117-83388098 GCF_010883055.1 Belonocnema kinseyi | reverse complement strand
GGGGGGGGGGGGGCTAACGAGCCCTATCAAAGAGGTTTAGGTGGTTCAAAGTTTTATAAAATAAATTTAAATAATTTATGTCTGGCCCCTGTATATAAATGAACGCGTCAGCTTTTTCTTGTTATTTTCAACTTCGTATTGGGTAATGTGTACGCGTTGTATTTACTAGTCTCCCTCCATGAGCGAAATATTGCGCACTTTTTTTCAAGTGATTCAGAGACTTAAGTTTCCTTAACTTTGTATCATTTGGTTTTTCACTGATAAAAATGGCCCATTGCGGGTTATAAAATCCGCTTTGCTTATGCGTGGAGAACGTGAGTCGATATTTAAGTCGCGACCGAAACAGAAGCGGTATAGAAATTTATTTTTTTAATTAAAATGAGGACTGCAATTATTATCTTTTTTGCTGTTTTGTGTGTGGCTCTCTTCATTGAAGATGTTGAAGCCTGCCCTGGACATAAGAGAGAAGTTAATGCAGGTTGTACGAAGCCTGATCAATGTTGCTCGGGAGTGTGCAGTGGTCCCACTTACGTAATACGCCCTCGTATCGGTAAACCAGGTAAGCACAGTCAAAGATATTTTTTGACTCAGTGATCTGACAAACAAGTAATAATCAAGGCACAATGTTTCGGTGAGCCTCAACCAACTTTAACCAAAAGATCCTTGAAGATAGATAAAATACAAAAAAAATTTCCCAAGGCAAATTTTTTTTCAAAAAGTTTCTATCAGAATTATCAGCTTTATTTTTTTATATTCTCATCATTTATGGTTGAAAAAATATTAGAATTGTCCGAAATTTTACACCGTTTTTCAACGGATCTCCACGTTTTGAGACCCTCTGAATCCTAATAGTACATTATGGAACAAGGGGCGAAAGGAGCAGATTTTTCTCACGGGTGGGTTTACTACCCGATCGACGAAATTTTTCCAGAGGGTGCGGTTTACTGCTCGAGCGAAGCTGAGGGAAAAATCTACTTTCGTCCCGTGTTGCATATAGTACTTTATTCCACCCTCGACCGTGGACACCTGTTGGCCCTGAAAAGCGGGTCCAAAGCATTTTTCTATTGCTTTGTTCGCACCTCGAATTCTGATCGACTAATTTTTACTTTCGCCCCGAAAATTTCA
Organism: Belonocnema kinseyi; assembly: GCF_010883055.1. Taxonomy (NCBI): domain Eukaryota; kingdom Metazoa; phylum Arthropoda; class Insecta; order Hymenoptera; family Cynipidae; genus Belonocnema; species Belonocnema kinseyi. The sequence goes on along the minus strand of NC_046658.1, from coordinate 83,386,973 downwards.
CTTTCGCCCCGCATTTTTACTTTCGTTTCGAAAATTTTACTTTAGCCCCGCTAATTTTATTTTCACCCCACAAATTTTACTTTATCCCCGCTAATTTTACTTTCGCCCCGCTGATTTTACTTTTGCCCTGAGAATGTCCGTTCGTCCGTACACACGATAACTTTCGAAGAAATCAACGGACCAAATCGAGTTTTGGCACACTTTTTTGAGGTCCAGAAGAAAGGACGTGTTTGCTAACCAACCATTTTCGATATAAATTCAAAAAGTAAGGGCAATTTCAATTCTTTTTAGAATATTATTTTTAAGATTTAAAAATTCTATCTATGGCTATTCGTAGTACTTAGAAAGTCAAAAAATGTATCCTAATCACTTTTTTCGATAAAAAGAAAATTACCAGAGTTATAGCATTTATAAAATGTTAAAAATCAATCGAAAATCAAAATTTTAAGCCAAACAACGCACGATCTGAAAAAAGTGAAGAGAAGATAAATTTTGTTTTTTGAAAGCCCTACATGATTATCAAAACAGTCATTTAGATTTTCTTGAAAAATCGAAAATTCAAATTTTGTGGTCAAACTATACAAGATACGAAAAAAAAGAATTAACAAAAATTATGGTTCCAAGAAATATATACAAATTTGTTAATGATCACTTCTTGATAAAACGAGCAGTTTTTGTTTTATTTGTGAGAAATAACATTTAAAATAAAAAATATTAATTGGTTCTAAAATACGACACAAGTTAAGAAAAAGCTTAGTTAACAAAAATTGTGCCCCTAAAAAGCACCAATAAATTTGTAAATAATCACTTTATCGTGATTTTGGAGGACGCGTAATTTTGGTTTCAATCATAAGAATGAAATTAAAAATGAAAATGAAAAATTAAAAAAAAAATGAGATACAAATTTCTTATAATTTATTAATTTTTTTATATATTCATTATAGCTTTTGAAACACCCCACAAAATATCTTCTAACCATTTTTCAACAGGACTCGTCATTTTGTTGTTTTTTTCGAATGTTGTGTGCAAAAAATCGAAAATTCGAATTTTGAGTCAATAAGCGACGAAAAATACGGGGAAAAGCTTTTCAAGAATTTTCAGCGCGAGTATCACGATGAGAATGTGTGCCTTATTTAAATGTGTGTAACTTAAATGTGTAGCTAATGTGTACCTAAAGCCTACGTAGCTTTGAGCTACTTAATCTTTAAGTATAATTAATTAAGTCAAAAATTAAGAATATGAAGACGCATATAAATACTGAGATCTAAAAGAGATGCTTTTGATAAAGATTTATTCAAGCATTTCAACTGCAAAGAACAAATATACGAGTGTGAAGCGCAAGGTGTAAATATGTCCGAGCGCGAAGCGCGAGAGCCAACAGAGGTGTGCCCTAGGAGAGCTCAAACCTGCGAGCGATTATATCATTCATCATTAATCATTTAATTACAAAAGGAAAGATCCTTGAACTTGGATGATAATTATTGGATACTATTTTCTGTTGCCATAGAAGTGCTTTAAAATAATTTCCCAATGCAAAATTTCTTTCAGAATTATAAGCTTTTATTTTTGATGTATTTTTAATTTTTCAAATCGTGCCAGTGTCATTATTTAATCACAACCGGAAAGATTCTTGAAGTTGAATGAGTACTTTCAAACAATTTCCCAAATCAAATTTTTTTCCAAAAATGTCTTTCAGAATTATAAGCTTTTATTTTTTATGTATCTAACTTTATCAACTTAAAAATTTCCCGCAACAAAAATTCACTTCTGTTTTTTCTGTGAATATAAGTTGTTGATTCAACAATTATAATTTCAACAAAAATTGTGTAAAACTGTTTGGACTATATTTAATTTTTAGCAATCCCTGAGTAAACAATTTTTTTATTTCATTTTTGTTAATAATCAACATTTTTAATTAAAAAAGTGCTCCCACGATTATTTAGTTTTTTGCGCAAAATATGGACATACTATGTAAGAATAATATTCCCCAAAAAACGTTTTGCAATATATTTTTTAGGCTAAAGTTGGTTGACGCTTACCGTGGAATGTGACACAAATTAAATAAACTGTTTCATGCAATATAGAATCAAGTTTAGGTAAGGGGCCGTCTATAAACTACCTCCAAAATCGAAAGTAAGGTAGCTGCGTTTTCGCGTTTTCAAAATAAAATGAATGTAGTTACCGTATTGAACTTAATATGAATCTTTTTAAATTCCTAAAATTACATGTCAAAATATATTTCATTTTCAACTTTAATATGTGAATTTTAAACAAAAAAGTGAATTTTCAATCAAATATAGTTGAATTCTCAATTATAATGATGAATCCTCAAATTAAAAAAAAAAGCATTGTTTACCAAGTAGTTAAAAAATTTCATACAATTTGGTTACCTATAGAGCGGGCTGGTTGCGTTTATTTTCACACCAAAAGTCCAAATGTCAAAATCGATAAAAATGGATTTGATTTCATATACAGAGCAACCCGAACATGATTTTTGATACGCAATAACAAGAACGGACTTATAAGAACTTCATTCCATACTGCATGCAGCAGTCTAATAAGCGGAATACACTGATTTTTGGAAACATACTTCTTTTGTTAGAAGTTTTTTTTTGCAATTTAAACGAATTTACTTTTTTGAGTTTATGTTTTTAAAGTGATTTTTGGAAAAATTCTACTCTTCTTCAGCGGCTTTGTGTGCAATTCTCTTACACATATTGATTTTCTTGAAATTTATGTTTTTAAAGATTTTTTCCGAAAGACATTATTTTAGTGTAGAACACGTCTGTGACATGGTTAAGAAGTTAGTTGTTTGAAAAATTTCTTATCTTGCTTCTAGTATAATTTGTATAATTAAGCAAATAATGGTTATCTTATGTGTTAAGTTTTATTTTTTCCACAAATGAAAATTTAAAAATAATTTTTATTATTCAGATCTTATCAGTCAAATTCACATATTTGTCATCTTTGGTCTGACCATTTTAAATTATTATTACATAATGTGTACTTTAAGCTTGTCGCTTGCACTTTTTGTAACATGTCATTTTCAGAGACTGTGTACGCGGTGTAGAAAGAAATTAATTATTCCAATAGCGAAATGTGCCGAATAGACTCTTTGGAAAAGTACAAATTATTTTATTAGAATAGAAACAATTTTGATATATGAAATTAAAATTACCATCAATTGAACATTTTTTGGATAACAATTAAAAATACTGGTATTGAATAATGAAATGAAGGAATGAGAAAAACAACTAGATAAGAACCAATCCTGGAATTTTACAGGATTGTTTTGTTTTAAACCACTAACATGTATCGATAAATAGAGTTCTTAATTACTTGAAATGGTTCAAAACAGAAAATTGCGGAAAATTGATCCTTATCCAGTTGCTATAATCATGTTTTTAAATATGTTTTTAATTTCAGTACCTCCGATATCGATGCAATGCCGTCCAAAGAAAAACCCTCCTCAGTAACGTGACTGCGATGATTTTTCAAGATTTCTATGTCCCTAAATGACCGGAAAAAGTGCAATAATTCGGCATGACAATTTTTGTGCAACATGCGAAATTAATGAAAATTTGACTGCAATTGATAAATAAATTCAATGTATTAGTGTTTTATAGTCTCCATATAAAAAATTATGTTATATGTTAATTTAAACAAAAAAATACACATAATCTGCAAATATTATTCAGCCAAACAAAATTTATATTCTTATTTATTTAAATAAATGATTTCATTTACACCTGTAGTGGTCTTCTAAGTGTTTTTATTACTAAATAATAGTATGCAATGAACCAGCAGTTCCCAATTACGATAAAAGTGCGGGTAAAAAACAAAAAGGGACAAAACAGTGCAGTCGATACCGTTTTGTCAGTCGATGATGAAAAAATAATATCAATTTCAGACAAAATTGAAACAAAATATTTTACTATTATTAATATTCCCTATAATTTGATGCAGTAACATTGCATGATCATATATTATTGAATATTTTCGTTCAAATTATAACGAATTTATTGTAAATATTCCCTTGCCGGTCGATCATGATTATCTGATTGTCATTGATTAGTAAAACTTGATTTTGATTCTAATCCGCTCTTTGTCAGTGCAATTTTAGTTAAAATAATAATAAACCAGGATAATTTTTCTTTATTTTTGATGTTGTTTTAATCAATAATAATTTAACATACAGTCACTTGTATTGTTCTACATCAATATGTAACATTGCTCATGATGGTTTTTGAAACGGATCTACAGACGTAAACACTAAATATTTTTAGCATTTAGCATTGCTAAGAAAATTTCAATTTCTGTATAAACATATTTGACGAGATTGTAATTATGTGCAATCTGGCACATATACTCAAAATTAGACTGATCAGCTAAAAGAATTTTTTTCTAATAAAATTAGAAAGAAGACACAGAGGAGCGATGAAGTCGATAATTGTAATCCTCATTTCAATCGATAATTGACTAAACCTCTTCTGTTTCGGTCGCGGCATTCAATAAATAAAAAAAATAAATAAAAAAATTAGGATCGGCAAGGGCAAAATGAAAGATCACTATTTTTTCAGTTTACCCTTACTGATCTTAATTTTTGCATGCCAAATTACCCTCTGTATTTTTACCTGAAACACTTTTAATCCATTGTTTTTTCTGTGTTATATATGGACTCTTTCCCCATGCATAAGCAAAGTCGGCAGTATAAATCATCAAGGACAAGTTTTATCAGTAAAAATTAAACTGAAGTAAATCCAATTTTCTGAAACACGTAAGTCAAATTACGTCAAATCAATTCTAAAGTTAGCCAATAAAACAGACACACATACATGAGATGAAACTAAAGAGCGATAATTATGATGATAAAGAAGGAGAAATTTGCATTGAATACACATGCATCATTTCTTCATATCAAAAATGTTGAAGAAATTGTTTATTGGTTTGAAAATCGTTCAAAAAAGGATAAATTTAAAGGGGACAAATTAATAAAAAATTATTCGGATATCGAAAAAATGAAGCAGAATTTTTGTTTAGAAAGTAACTCGAATTCAAAACCAATACTTCTCTTACTAATATAAAAATTGATTTTACTAATTGTCATAGCTACAGAGTCTACTTAATAGTATAGTAATTCTTTCTGGTTGATACGTACGATTGTACGTTGAAGCTTGATTTTTCAAAATTCGTTTGGAAATTTTTTCATATTCAACGAAATTAAATCGGTCTGGAAAAGTAACTACCTATAAATTATTTTAAAAATATTTGAAATAAATAATTATTCTGTGAGTAGTTTCAAAATATCCTACAAAAAATATTACTCTAAACATTCGTTGTGTCATTAATTCCAAAAAATACTAACTTTTTACGATTTGGTGGAAAGAATGATACAAATTGAATTTGTTTAAAGAATTGCAAAATATGTTAAAAAAGAAATATTACTCTCGACATTCATTACCTATATCATTAAAAAATACATGGAACCTTGTCACTAATTGGTTAAAAATATATAATATTGAAAAAATATTTTTAAAAGTACCGTCTTCAGAATTAATTTTACATAAAACTGCAATTTTTCATTTTTCGAGGGGGGGGGGGTTAAAATAAAAAGTTGTTGGGAAAAATTATTCTTCGAACATTTCTTAAGAAGTTACTTAAGAAGCACATTTAAATAAATATGTTAATTTCAATAAACCGGGGGCTCAGGTGAATTTTAAGATATTAAAAAAAAAAATGGAATCTCTTTTTCCAGAAAACGAAAAAATCGGGGCGGAAGGTCCATCGACTAGTCTTGGCTTACGTCTTTTAGAGAGTTAGGTTTAGGGGATACCAGTACGAATAGAATAATGAAAACAAGAGAATCTGTTTTAAAGAAATATTTCTGTAGTATTTTTGTATTGGCAGCAATATTTAAAACGAATTTTATAATCAGCCCTTTTACCACTTGACATTTTTGAATTATAAAATGTCTTTTTAAAATATCGATGAATTTTGTTTTAATTTTTATAACTTTTTGCTGCAAAACTGTCTGATGATTAATTCTAATAATTGTGCACAATGTCTTTCGACAACTGATCACAAAGGCTTAAAATGTGAATATTCACTTGATACCGGAAGAGTTATATCCCAATAAAATTTCAATGTGTTAAAAAAGTATAAAATATAGGATAAGACTAATATAATGCATGTGGTGCAATTGTTATCTTAAAAATCACTGTTTCAGCTTTAGTTTATTATGTTATACATTCCTCCCTTGCACAGAATTGATCAATATCACTTAAAAATTTTTTACCCACTTTTTACTGATTTCCCCTATTTATGTTTGTTTTCCCTGATAAAGATTGGTTTTGATGGTTTATAATACCGTTTTTGCTTAAGCATTGGGGAAAAAGAGGTGTTCTAAAGACGCGGCCGAAGCAGAAGAGGTTTAGTTAATTATTGATTAAAATGTGTGTTGCAAAAATTGCCCTCTTTGCCCTTCTATGTGCGACTTTTCTCATTAAAGCTGGTGATGTATATTGATTATTTTTGGACAGAATTGAGATTTGCTTGAAACATGATTAGATGGAACTAAAATATAATGGAGATCAAGAATTGGTAATAAAAAAATTCAGTCGAGACGAGACGATCATCTCGATTGCGTGATCGTTCGTCTCGATTTGGTGAGTGCTGTGTTCCAGGTTTTAATTTAATCTGACGAGATTTTGGAAAAAATTTAAACGCTCGTTATGCATCACTAATTGGAGCTATTGACGCAAAACTAAGAAGCAGTATATTTGGATGTTCAGAGAACTTTCAGTGTTGCTCGGACGCATGCGACAAAAATATAAGTCGAGACATATTCATGAATACTTCCATTTTAAAAGTTTTGAACTAATTATTTACAAAATAGAAATTATGTGACTAGAAGAAAGACATGTTTGATGTATTGAAATGAGATTATCATCGTGAGCATATTTTGAAACAATAGTGCCAAATACTGGTGTTGAATAATAAACTAAAAAAGCCTAAATTGTTCCAGAAGGTTGCGGAAACTTTAGAAATTTGACGAAAATAAATAAATGCACAATAAAATTTATGTGTAGATTGTGAAATGTGGTAATTATTACTATTCCAAAATTCCAAATCTGATCAACGACATTGTTTGACTTATATAGGTCTTTAGGGTACTTATAATTTATGAGCACATAAGCTGAGTGTCCATTTTTTAAAATGAAGAACGTAATATACGTACTTGTGTAATGGATAACTGAAGTAAAATTGATTACTTTTTCGTGTGCGTAGTTGGCAATAATCGAGATGACGCCTATTATTTATTCATATTTGTTAGCATTTTTCAAAAACTTGTTTATAGAAAATTAAAATTTAGAAATAGACGATTTATTTATTACGTAAGAATGATTTTTGAAATTGTAGACCCCTTCTTGCCCAAGACTTTATATTATTTATTATTTACTCAATATATCAACAATATATTAAATATTTCCAATTAAACGAGATTTCAAAAGATTTGAAAGATTTTCAGTGATTTGAAAATATTTCAACAAATTTTAAGGGGTTTTAAGGTATTTTAAAGGAATGCAAACTATGACAAAGAATTACAACATTTTAATGGAATTTAAGAAGATTTTCAAATATTTGTTACATATATAATGAGTTTTCAGAGGATTTCAAAAGATTTCAGAGCATTGCAACAGTTTTATGGTATTTAAAACCACTCTAACGGATTACGAGTTACGAGAGGTTTCACACATTAAAAATAATTTAAAAAGATTCCAAGAGTTTGAAGAAAATAGTACAATTTCAGACAGAATATAATTTTTTTCGGAGGATTTTACAAGATTTTAAGGGACTTCAAAAAGTTTACTAAGATTGCAAAACATTTTACGACGCATGAATTACAATGGATTTTAAGGGAATTCAAGTAATTTAAAGAGATTTCGAGATATTACAAAAGAAGTCAAGGCATTTTAAAAAGTATGAAAGAGACACCGTAGTGTTTTACCAAATTTTGAAGATGTCAGGCGATTTTAGTAATATTTTGAAGATTTTAACAAATTTCACAAGATTTCAAAAGATTTAACGAGGTTTTGAAAGATATGAAAAGATTTCAAAGGATTTTAAAAAGTTTTTACGAATTTTTTAGAGATTTAAAGGACTTTTGATGATTTCACAGGGTGTCAAAGGATTTTAAAATATGTCAAAGATTCAAAAGTATATATCAACGTACTTCAGAATATTTCTTCGAATTTTAACAGATTTAATAAAACTCCAAAGAATTCGTTAAAATTATAAAGTATTTTGAGTAATTTTATTAGATTTTAAGGGATTTTAAGACATTCAGATAGATTTCCACGAGTTTGAAAGATTTCAATCAGGTTTAAAGAGATTTAAAAAATAAACAAATAAAAAGATATCGTAATATTTCGAATAATTTTAAGAAAGCTTAAGGATTTTTACCGGATTTAGAAATTTTAAGGGATTTTTATGAGATTTCAACAGATTTCACGAAATTTCCCCAAATTTTGAAGGACTTCTACAGTTTTCCAAAATTTCCAGGAGTTTCAAGGGAGCTGGACATTTTAAAAGGGATTTTTAGAGATTATGCACAATATCCATGAAATTTAATGGATTTGAAGGAATTTTCACATTAAGAAAAAAATTTAAAAGGATTTACACAATTTTCAATGGAATTCATGGGATTTCATTCAAGGTTTAAAGAATGGTTGACTTCCTGAAGCTATATATTTAATAGACATACGCAATATGAAATATTAAATAATAAAAAGAAATAAAGTAAATAATGATATAACGTGTATGATAATGTAAAAAGTAATTTCAAGAGCCAGAGCAGGTTTCAATTAACATCTTTTAAAAAATAATTAGAAAGAGCTATTTTACGTAATTAATGGACGCTCTCAAAGGACTAAACTAAAAATCCATACCGAGAATTAAAGTTTAAATGCTACAACAATTTAGAAAGAAAATAAATCTGAAAAAATTAAAAGTTAAAAAGAATTCAAATAAATTGTGAATTTTTGAAAAGTTTTGTAAGAATGAGAATAAAGGAAAGTGTAACGTTTATTAGATTTAATTTATTTTATTATTTGTCTCTTATATTTTTTCCCTCTTTCCGTTACTTTTTTGATAATAGAAACTGCGAACGCTGGTGATTGATAATAATTGAATAATCGAATCTTAAAATGTATTCTTAAAGTTTTTTTTAGTACAAAGACAATTATTTCAAATGATATGCAGAATTTAAAGAGGTACCTACCGTGAATATCATTCACGCAGATGTGAAGATCCTCTCGAAATACCGGAACTTCAACATTGCACTGGCAAGTGCAGGAGTCGTCAGGAATATAAAGTCCAGCAGTGGCAGGATTGCGAAAAAAGGGACTTGCTGTTCCACTACTAAGAACAGCACACGCCTTTTCGCAAGAACCTGTCAAAATAAATATTTAAACATTTCAGTACACCTTCATTTTTGAACTAATTTGTTTACAGAAAATTTTAAAAAGGACTAATAACAATCATACTACACGGAGAATATCTTTGTTTGAAAAATTACAAAAATAGGGTAGAATGGAGGAAAGGTGATACTTTATTTATTTTAATACAGCCATAGTATATTATATAATTTTAGTTTGACATTTTCTTATTAGAAAATAGAAAGTATTAATATTTTCAAAAGTAAAATCTTAGGTGGGAAAAATTAGATAGAGGAATTAAAATATACGAATTTTTTTAGCCAAGTAGTTTCATCTTAATCCAAAATTATGAATTTTGAACAAAATACGTAATTTATTAAATAGAAAAGTTCAATTTCCAATTTAAAACATATATTTTTCGGCAAAAGACGAAGTACCAACTAAAATAATTAAACTTTAACAAAAGAAATTAATTTAAAAAAATGAGTTTAACATTTAACCAATGAATTGAATTCTCGAACAAAAGTTGATTTTTTAGGTAAGAAGATTAATTTTTCATACAAAAAATATGACTTACCAACACAATACATGAATTTCTAACCAATACCTAAATTTTTAACTAAAAAATATGAATTTTGAACCAAAACGATGAAGTAGTTCATTTTTCAACCACGTAGTGGAATTTTTTACAGGAAAAGGATTTGTAACAATAAAGTTGCATTTTCAACGAAATAATTAGATTTTTAACCTAATAATAGTAGTAGACTTTTCAACAACAACAAAATTGTAACCACGAATGGTTGAATTTTACTATTGGGTGGTATTAATTCAGTTGAAATTTAGGCGAAAAAAGAGAAAAAGAGGAAGCTTCTTGAAACATAGAAAAAAAAGTCATAAAAAGGGTAAAAGCATTTTTGGACGGCCCAAAATCTGCTTAGTTAATCTACCGTCTAAATTATTCGCGCCCTTGTAGAGGAAGCTTTGTAATTAAGTAAATTTTCAAAGCTTTTTTTTGACATATTTCGACATAATTGGACCCTAGGAGGTAGAAAGTACAATTTGTAAAAATGTACGTGTTTAACTTTTTTCTACTTAGCATATCTCGAAAAGTAACAGAGCCTTGAGAAACCGCTCAAACTATTGTTGAAACTTTAATGACCTAACAGTACTGATTTATAAAGGTTTAAGAAAATTATTGATTTTCTTTATATGAGAAAATTTTTTAAATATTTAAAATAAAACAAATCCATCGATCGACCTATTGTTGAATCTTTTATGACCTACCGGTACCGAGGTACGAAGTGAAAAGAATGGTGTATGTATGTTTGTTCGGGTCTTCGAGAGTCCTACGTTTAATGACCTCTTATTAACCAGCAATACCGATTTATACAATTTTAACACCCCCCCCCCACACACACA
>NC_046658.1:83374588-83376017 GCF_010883055.1 Belonocnema kinseyi | reverse complement strand
AACCGTAAAACAAAACCAACGGCTGATCATAAGACCAAAAGACGAATGCATCAACTTGCCATAAAGATAGGCTGAGCAAGACAGTACGCGTCCCGCATTCAAGGTGTGATTGACTACATCACATCTGGCAGGAATTTTACCGCCAAGATTCGAAAGTTCGCGCGCGAACTCCGGACCCGTTATCACACAGTTAACAAGTCAAAGCTGCTGACCATCAGGCAGCATATTGTTGAGAGAATACGTGTACTATCTGACGCTAAGAGAAGTCTAGAGCGGAGGGAGAGGTGGGTCAGAGAAAATCAACAGTTTCTCTCTGACCCATCTCGACTCTTCCAAGACCCTCCAGTTACTGTCGAACACCCACCCAAACCAGAAGAGGTCGAAGTATTTTGGAGAGAAGTCTACGAAGTTCAGCATATACTGGACGAAGACTCAGAAAATATAAATAGCTTCAAGGAGTTATGTGTTGCCCTCATAACACCTGATAAAGAATGCCCACATATCACTACCGAGGAGGTGAAAAAAGTATAAAGAGGGATGAAGAACTATTCCGCACCGGGACCCGATTGTATCAAAACCTTCTGGTGGAAGAAGTTTTCTTCAACCTATCAGCATTTGGCTCGTATTTTCACCTCATATTTGAAGTCGGAAGAGTCGATTCCAGAGTGGTTCGTGGAAGGGCGCACAATACTTCTGCCGAAAATAGGCAACTTATCTGACCCGAAGAACTACAGGCCAATAACTTGTCTAAATACGCTTTATAAGATATTCACAGCTATCCTAAATGATAGGATTGTTCGGGCAATTGAACCTGTATGGTAAGAAATGTATGAACAACGAGGCTCAAAGAAAGGCGTAGCCGGATGTCGGGAGAACCTGCTCATCGATAGATGTGTCTGCAAAGATGCAGCATTCTACCAGCGTGACCTATCGATGGCCTGGATTGATTATCGGAAAGCTTTCGATTCGACATCCCATAGACTTATCATCTGCTTTTTGGAAATCTTGAAGGTTCATCCGTAAATAGTTGGGTGCATAGAGAGATTGATGCCGCTTTGGAAAACCAGATTTACTATCTCATCTGGAAAAAATCGTGTGACAACTAAGAAGGTCACGTTTCAGAGAGGTGTCTTTCAAGGCGACACCATGAGCCCACTCCTCTTTTGCCTTACATTATTGCCACTATCTCTAGCACTGCGCCATTCCGACGGGTACTTGTGCGGCAAACCTGCAGATCGAAAGTACAAGGTCACTCATGTATTTTACATGGATGATCTTAGGATCTATGCTAAAAGCAGAGAGCAACTGCATCTAGTTCTGGGGTTTTTCGAACGATATACTAAGGAAATTGGAATGGAATTTGGGTTAGACAAATGCGCCAAGGTTTATTTGAAGCGGGGAAAACTTAATGGCATTCCTGAAGATCCTG
>NC_046658.1:83367490-83374488 GCF_010883055.1 Belonocnema kinseyi | reverse complement strand
AATATATTGGTTTTGCGTCTTCGAGGCGTATCGATTGCCCAATTGAAGATCTTTTCATGACCTAATATAACCTACCGATATCGTTTTTAAACTTTGTAACCAAATTATTTATCTTGTTTATAAGAGGAAGTTTTGTATTGCAAATGTAACAGTACTATATTTGACTTATTTCTTTGCGTCCTCGAGACATAGTTACATTGTTTCTGTGAAAATTTGTTTGCTTTAATTGGGAATATAAATTATACTATATACAAAGTTATATAAAATCGCATTTATATTTCGTATCTCAAAATAGGAGGGGGATAAATTTATGCAACACATGAAATTTTTATGGTGAGGGGAAGGGAATCACCGAAATGTCACAAATCGCCAGAAGAGGAAGGGGTGGGTCAAGAATCCCTGATAATAACGTCACGTAATATGTGGATACTCCCTAATTTTGGTCCCAGGAAATTAATGGATTTGGGGAATATCGGTAAAAAGAGTTAGAAAAAATTGCGCTGGGGAGGATATGTATTTGAATTGTTTAGGATTTTCTGTCCAATAATCTTATTTTCGACATTTTCGAGTAACGATGAGTCGTAACAAAATGATGCCAAATTATTAAAGTCAAGGGACAATATTTTAGTAAATATGAATCGCTGCTATTACGTAGTCAGACTCGGAAGTTTTGCAGTTGCTTTGTAATTTGTTGCAGTCATTTTTTTCACTTAAACTCCGAACAATTTGAAAACGATTTAAAAGAATGCACAAGGAACTTGGGTTTGATTTAATAATATAATGAGTCTGGTTTTGCATAAAAAAGAGAGTAAAAAATAGTGGAAATGGTCTTTCGTGCGGAGAATGACCATGTTATTAGTAGAATATTGAAAAAATGCGTGCACCTACCACGAAGTCGGAGACGAAATTTTGTGAGGAGACCCTAAATATCGTGACTGGTTCCCGCTTTCAAGTATTATTTTCAATTTAAGCATATTTAAAAGTAATTAAGTATACATTTTTTTAAATGCAAAATACGCGCAGATTCCCATTTTAACATGCAAACAGCCCTAACTATCCGATGCAATAACAAAATTAAAGTTTGAAATTCCGAACTGACACATGGATAATAATGTTATATAATTAAAACTTCGCTATATGTTGACTAAGTATGTAATACCTTGTATCATTGGACAAATCTCTGAAACATTCAATTTTTTATTTCGAATATACATGTGGAATTGTTAATATTTTCGATTATATGAGTTTATTTATAAAGATTTTATAAGCACGGTCATTTTTTAATTTTACATACTTCTTGTTTATTTATGCAGCCATTAAAAAATTTCGTCACTCTTCTATCTGCGGAGGGGGAGGGGGTTTAGACGATTTGTAACATAGGGAGGAGGGGTTAACGCACAATGTGATATCAGGCATGGGAAATTCGAATGTGAATAACTATGTTTTAAAATGCCTGAAAAAATGAACATTCGTGATTTTCTTTTACAAGTAAAGCATCTTCAATTTCAAGAAACTTCTCCTTTTCTCGTTTTTCGCTTAAATGTGAACTGAGTTAGTAGAAACCAATCAAAAAATCCAACTATTTTTCATTGAAAGTAAATTTTTTAATTTGAAATGTCTACTATTATGTTTTTTATCCGAATTTATCTCTTGATTAAATATTTTACTATCTGGTTAAAGATTTAACTGTTTTGTTAAAAATTCGTTTTTTTTTTAATTTTAAAATTAGTGGTTTTTTTAGTTGAAAATTAATTTTTTTAACTGAAAATACAACCAACCCATTATTTGCTGATAATTGATTGTTCTTAGTTTAAATACAACTGTTTAATTTTTCATTAAGAATTCACATTTTTTGTGTGAAAACTGAATTACTTGATTAAGAGTTGAACTGCTTTGTTAATTAAGGATTCATGTGTTACTTAAAGATATAAATTTTAAATACGTTCGAAATCTATTTTGTGAACTGAAAATTTAGCTGTCATTATTGGTTGAAAATGTAACGCTCTCGTTGATAAATCAACAATTTGGTTGAAAATCGATATATTATGTTCTAAATTCGTCTTTTTTGTTAAGAAATTAAACTTCTTGATTCAAAATTTAAAGATTAGATTTTTGGTTAAAAATTGAACTATTTGGTTCATCCATCTGTTTTGTTGAAAATTCAACTATTTTATTAAAATTTCGCCTTTTTGGTTTGAAAATTCATCTAGTTTGATAAAAATGTTTTCTTTTTTATTAAAAAATGCTGCTGTTGAAACTTCCTCTTTTAAGGTTGAACTCAACTGTTTTTAGTTTTTTTTAAATAATTTTTGGTTCAAATGTCAACCATTAAATGTGTTTTTAAGAATTCATCATTTCGGTTGATATCGACTTCTTTAAATTAAAAATTCAAATATTTTTTTAGTTCAAATATCAACTATTAGATTTGCCGTTGAGAATTAATCTTTATTTATTCAAAATTCAATTATGAGGTTAATAGTTGAACTTCTTTGCTAAAAATGCATTTTTTGTTGTTGAATATTCATCAGTTTAGTTAAAGATTCAAATAATTGTTTAACGCTCACATTTTTAGATAAAAATTCATACTTTTGGATTGAAAATTCAACTGTCTTATAAGTAAATAGTTTTTTTAGTTTCAAGGTTTATGTAGTTGGATTAAATTTCAAATGGTTATGTTTAAAGTTGATTCTTTTTTGTTTTTAGACTATTTGGGTCAAAATTCCTTTTTTTCAGTTTGAAGATTAACCTATTTGGTTAAAAATTCCACTATTTCTTGAAAATTCGTTCCCCGTTGATTTTTGTAGATCCAAAATTCGAATGTGTACTTAAGAATTCAATTTCCTCGTTGAGAATTCTAATACTTTGTTAAAAATTCATCTGTTTTGTTTAAAAATTCTAATGATTTGATAAAAATTCATTTTTTAAAATTAAAAATTCAACTTTCTTCTGAAAAAATCGCCTTTTTGGCTTGAGAGTTTAAATATTTGGCTGTAAGTTATTTTCGGATTTGAAACTCAACTACTTCCTGAAAAAATATTCTTTTTTCTTAAAACTCAACTATTTTGTTTGAAATTCCTTTCATTTGGTATAAGAATTAATCTTTTTTTCTTTAAAAATTCAGCTATATTTAGTTGAAAATGCAATATATTCCATCTTAAAATTTTAAGCACATATTGCATTCAACAGAGTTCCCATACGTTAATTTTATTTAGAAGAATTTATTCCCCTATTATTCACCTATTTTTGTGAAAAATCACCCTATTTCCCCTGTTTTGAGAGCATTTTAAGAGGTTCAAGCTTCATGTGATGATCTGTGATGAAGGAGAGGAGGGTTGAAAAAAGTGTTTAAAAGAGCGTGGCATCGTTTTCGACCGACAGGACAAACATGTCATTGATTTATATAGTTATTTTTATATAAAGAACGCATTCATTTGAATTAGTAAAGAAAGTTGATTAAAGTAATTATTCTAATTTTTCGTGTAGCTCGAAATTATAGAATAAGCCCTGGACTTACTTCATGAAATGGAATTGAATGAATTAAATCAATCTTGAATTCAAACTTTTACTCGTGCAAGATCTCCATAACGGTACTCTGCGAAAAAATGGCTTCTTTTGTATGTAAACGACTGTTAGTTTTTGGTGTTTCAATCTTGTCATACCAATGCCTTTTGAATGGAACTTTAAAAGATTGAGTGCATGTTCCTTCACACAGAAGAATGAGCACAGAAAGAGTGAGGACAGGCAGAGTCCGACAGCTGTCAAGTCGTTGTGTCTTAACTTTTAATGCAATCGTTTGTGTCTTTTTGTTTTGGCGAACATGAAATTTAGACAGGTTTGCTAATTGGTCATAAGATAATCAGATGAATATTTATTTAATTGGTGCATCATATTAAAAAGTGTCATTGGTAGAAAAAGCTAAATCCTCAAACAAAATGATGAATTTTCAACAAGTGAGACTCTTTTTCTGTCCAAATAAAAAAAATTGCCAACAAAATTCATGAAGTTTCTGCCAAATAGTTGAATTTTTCACTAATTAAGGAAAGATTAAAAAAAAATTTGAACCAAAAATGGAATAGCCCAAAATTTAAATTATCAACAAGATAGTTAATGTACGACCAAATCGTAAAATTTTTTACAAAGTAGTTCACCAATGAAACAATTAATTCATTTTGGAACCGAAAAATGTATTCCCAACAAAACATGTCATAGTTGATATATAAAAAAAACTTTCAATTTTAAATGAAATCATTAGAATTCAAGTAAAAGCAAAACAAGCAACAAAAGAAATTAATTTCCAGGAAGCATTTGCACTTTAAACCAAATGAATTGTTCAGACAAGAAGATTCATTTTCTACCAAAAAGGGCAGATTTTTAATCAAATACACGAGTTTTTCACCAGAAAATATAAATTTTCAATTTAAAATATGAATTTTCAACTAAAAATGGAATAATTACATTTTCAGTAAAGAAAATTAATTCTCAACCAGAAAAAAAAACCAATATTAATACAAATAGTAAAATTTTTAAATAAGATGATAAATTGATAAAAAGAGATATTTCGGGTTTCACTCGTGTAAAAAACTACTACAAACAATTCGTAGTAGTTTTTTACACGAGTGAAACCCGAAATATCTCTTTTTATCAAAATGAATCATCGTGAAAGCATAAAATCTATTATCAAGATGATAAATTTTCAGCTGCAAAGATGAATCTTTGACAGAAGAAATTAAGTTTCAAAAAGCATTTCTACATTCAACTAAAGAGTTGAATTTTCAACCAAATAGTTCATTTTTTAACCAAGATGATTAATTTTCGACAAAAAGAAATGAATTATTAACAAAATACATTTACAACCAAATCTTTAATATTCAACTCAAAATATGAATTTTGAACCACAACTGGAATAATTACATTTTCAGTAAAAAAAGTAATTCTCGGCCAAAAAAAAGAATATTAATTCAAATAGTTAAATTTTCAATCAAAGAGATCAATTTTCTGCTAAAATGATATATCTTTAACAAAAGAAATGAATTTTCAAGAAAAGGTTTCAAAATTTAACCAAGGAGTTAAATTTTCAACCAAAAGTTGATTTTGTAACCAAGAGGATTAATTTTCTACAAAAAGAAATGAATTACTAACAAAATACAAGAATTTTCAACCAATTATTTTAATTATCACAAAAAATATGAATTTTTAACAAAGAATAGAATAGTTAAATTTTCATTAAAAAAATTTATTTTCCAATTAAGCATAAAACGAATATTTAACGAAATAGTTACACTGCCATCCCAATAGACGAACCATGGAAAAGAACATAATTTTTTGATACAGTAGTTCAACTTTAAACCATTTTTAATTTTCTACCGAAAAACCTGACTTTTTTTTTACAAAATAGTTGCATTTTCCATCAAGTAATTAAATTTTCAACCAAATAGACGAATTTTCAACTAAATGATGATTCTTCAACAAAGTAAATGAATTTTCAACCGCAAGTACTTGAATTTTAAACTAAATACACTTGAATTCTTAACTGAAAAATATAAATTTTCAACCGAAAATGGAATATAAGAATTGTAAATTTATAAAATTTATTTTTGACGAAAAATAAAACGAATTTTCAACAATATAATTAAATTGTTAACCAAATAGATGTATCATGAAAAAAATGAATTTTTAATAAAGTACTTTAACTTTCAACTCAACTTCAATTCAACAAAAATAAAAACTTTTAAACCAGAATTAAATTGATGAATTAATTAACGAATTGAAATAGCTTATTATTATCAACAATTGTCATTAAATAATCAAAAATATTTATTACTAGGATTGTGTTTGAGTAATGCGAATGTTTTATGGAAGAGGAAATCAATTGAAGTGACCTAGGAAATGCTATTTATCACAGAAATTCCTTCTTCTGTATACTCAGTGTGATTTGTTCCATAACAGTTTCTGTGATTTGGCTTAGTGATGTACATATTCATATTCCATGATGCATGAGTAAATCAATTTTAGCTGTATGTAAGAGAAAAACTAGTTTTCAAAGGAAGACACTTTTCAATTGGTTATACGGAAATCATTTATAAGGACAAAGTACGGTATATGTATATAAGAACTGTAAACCGTGGACAGGGTTCCAAATTCACAGTGCGGTTATGGACCGATTTTCAAATAATAAATAAAAGAAATATTTAAGTTATAACAAAAATTGCTTGGTATAACAATAAAAAATCATCTATTATGTTGGAAATTCGTATTTTGGTGAAAAATTAATCTTCCTGGTTAAAAGTTCATCTTTTTAGGTTGAATATTTGGTATAAAAAATTCTGGTTAAAAATTTAACTTTTTGGCAATTTTGTAAAAAATTTAATTATTTTGCTAAAAAGTTGTAGGTTTGCCTCGAAAATTCATCTTTCTTGGTAAACAATTAATTTGTTTGTTGCAAATTAAACTATCTTCTACAAATTTTTTTTCGTTTAGTTGAAAATTTGGTTGAAAATGTAACTATTTCTGGTTGAAGTTTAATTTCTTTCTATTAAAAGCTTGACCATTTGATTGAAAAATCATCTTTTTAGGATGAAAATTCCACTGTTTTATTCAAAATGTAATATATTTTTACATGAAATCTTAGGTATTTTAAGAATTTTAATATTGGAATGAATATTTCATCAACACTAATTGTGGGTCCGGATGCAATAAGGGCACATAAAATTTTTTCGTGCGAAAACGAAGTCCCCTGGAGGCTTTAGAAAAAATTTTCGAATTTTAATTTTCAAAAGATAT
This sequence comes from Belonocnema kinseyi, assembly GCF_010883055.1. Classification (NCBI taxonomy): domain Eukaryota; kingdom Metazoa; phylum Arthropoda; class Insecta; order Hymenoptera; family Cynipidae; genus Belonocnema; species Belonocnema kinseyi. The sequence goes on along the minus strand of NC_046658.1, from coordinate 83,367,708 downwards.
ATATGGATGTAAAATTTGATTGCGCATCTTTTTTTCTTAAGACAAAAAGTTGTAACTTTTTTAGTTTGAAAATTAAAGCCAAAAAACTTACTTTTTTGAAAAAGTCGATTAATGTCGAAAATATACCTTAGGGTATCCGTCGATTCATAGAGGAACAGGAATTCAAAATAAAAAATTTGAAAAATTTTTAATAATTTTTTTCTGATGCTCGGCGCGAA
>NC_046658.1:83352686-83367390 GCF_010883055.1 Belonocnema kinseyi | reverse complement strand
AAATTAAAATTCGAAAATTTTTTCTAAAGCCTCCAGGGGACTTCGTTTTCGCACGAAAAAATTTTATGTGCCCTTATTGCATCCGGACCCACAATTTAATTCAAAAGAATTTATTCCCCTATTTTATTTTGTATTTAAGAATTTTACCTTTAAATTATATTGACAGCTAAATGCTAAATCTATAAAATTGTTTAATCATAAAGCCATCCAATTGTTTAAAATTGCTTCTAATTTGTTAATATTTTTATATCTTTGGTTTAATTTAAATTTTATCCTTTTTTAACATTTGATTTTAAAATTTTTCTAATTTCTTTCTTCCAAAAAGGACTTCCTCTTTTAAACTAGCACGTCTTGCAAAAACTTTTTAAAATAGCGGTTTAGTTTTGTTGTATTATATTGTATTGACAATATCTCTCTCTCTCTCTCTCTCTCTCTATATATATATATATATATATATATACATATATGGTTTTAAGAGTCCCGTAAATAATCCTTTCTTTTCCAGAAATGTTATTACCTTGGTGATTAATCTGTAAGTGAGAAATTACCCTTCACGCTTTACAATCATGTTCTCTTTGTTTATTCAAGATTTTGAAAATACTTCTTGGTGAATGGCATCGTTTTCTCCCCTTATTCGCAGCTTAAAACCTCAACTATTAATCAGAATTGTCATTGACTATTCCTACCTTCAATGGTGAAAATATCACCATCCACATGTCGTGTGACTGAAAGTTCTTGGCCGACCACGACGCGCAGAACGTGAAGGCAATTCAAGAGGATGGGGACTAGAAGATACATTTTCTTCTCAGCATTCTGAAAAAGGAAAACGATACTTATAAATTTTTGTATAGTCATTTGTATAATGTTTGCGTTAAAGAAAAGCTTTTTAGATATAAATAAATGTTTTATATTCTTCCAAAGAAAATATTTCTTTATTTTAAAATGATTTTCTTCGGTTTGAAGTTAGTTTTGATAAAATGACAAGAATTATTTTAAAGAAATAGTTTCTTCAATTCGAAACGAATATTCTTATGTACCATAAGTATGTTTCCCTCAATTTCTGTGCGTGGTTTTGAGCAGCGAAATAGCTCATTCTTGTCGAAGGGGTACTTTATTGTCCTAGGACGATAAGATGCACTTTATTGTCCGCAGAAAATACGCGCGCATGCGCGTTCGTTTCTTCAAACCACGTGCACTATTCTGAGCGGTATTACTCCATTTAAACGAACCTAAAATTTTAGACGTAATTTAGTGACAATACTATATTTTCCTGCCTTGGTGCACAATATACTATACTTTATTTTGAAATTTTTGTAAAAATGAAAATTAGCAATTTTATTTTGCAAGTAAAACATATAAATACTGACTTCACATTCTTTAAACTATTACCATCTTTCCCATGTCTTCAAGAAACTTTCCCTATTTCTCTTTTTTAACTTAAATGTGAATTTAATTATTAGAACCCAACAAGCAAATCGATCTATTCTTGTCAAAAGTTCATTAATTTAAATTTATAAGTCTACTATTCTATTTTTGACTGAGAATTCATCTCTTGGTTGAAAATTCTACTATTTAGTTCAAGATTGAGCTATTTCCATTTTTGGCTGGCAATAGATGGAGTTTAGTTGAAAATTTAACTACTAAATTTGTCATTGAGAATTCATCTTTATTGTTGAAAATTGAATTACTTGCGTGACGGTTCCACTACTATGCTGTTCCAGAATTATTTTATTGGTTAAAGATTGATCCATTATTTTTAAAACTTATTTGTTTGAAAATTCGGTTTTTTTTTTATTTGAAAATTAATTTTTCTACTGAAAATGTTACTATTCTATTATTGTTTGAAAATGGATAGTTTTTAGTTCAAAATTCAACAATTGGGTTGAAAATTTACTTACTTTGTTGTAATTTCGTCTTTTTAGGTATAAAACTAATCTTCTTGATTAACAATTTAACTATTATAAAAATATTATAAAAATTATATTATAAAAATTGAACTATTTTCCTATTGGTTGAAAATTGAGATCTTTAACTTAAAAATTAAACAATTTGCTTGAAAGTTTATGTGTTGTAATTTTTTCATTGAAAATTGAATATTTTGTTAAAAATTCGTGTTTTTTTTTGCCTAAAATTCTACTTTATTATAAAAAATCCCTTTTTTGGTTAAATAATTTAACGATTTGGTTGATTTTTCCCTCTCTGGACTAAAAAATCTTTCCTGGTTGAAAATTCAACTCTTTTGTTGAAAATTCGTCTTTTTGGTTTGAAAATTCATCTCTTTTGGTGGAAATTTCATCTTTTTCGTTAAGCATGAAAGTATTGGGTTTTTGTTTGAATTTAACTGTTTGTCATTTAGTTTTTTAAAAATCTTTTGTAGTTGAAATATCAACTATCACATTTTTTGTTCAGAATTCGTATTTCGGGTTAAATTCGACTGTTTTTTATTTCAAATTTGAAAAAAATTTGGTTAAAATATAATGTATTATATATCTTGTTAAGAATTAATCTTTTTTGACAATTTAATAAAAATTATTTCCTTGTGATTCAAAGTTCAACCATTTAGTTGTAAATTAAACTGCTTAGTTGATAGTTAACTTTGTTGTTTAAAATCTAACTTATTTAGCTTAAGAGTCATCATTGATGATCAAACAATCAACTATGTCATTAAAAATTCAACTATTTTGTTAAAAATGTAATTATTTCGTTGAAATTTAATCTATATTTATTTATTTGGCATGAAAATTTAACTATATTTGATTGAAAATGTACGTGTTTGGTCTAAAATGATTTTTTATTGTGTGGAAAGTTGAACTATTTTGTCGAAAAATCATTTTTCTTTGTTAAAAATTGACCTTTTCGGTTCAACAGTCAATAAATTTTGCGTTGAAAATTCACCAGTTTTGGTAGAAAATTAATGCTCTTTGTTTAAAAATTCAGGTATTTAGTTGAAAATCTAATATGTTTCGACTTGAAATCTTAAGCCTTTTATATTGAATGCAATATGGCACCTGTACCTTAATTTTATTCAAAAGAATTTGTTACCCAATTTTTGTGAAAAATTTTCCCCATTTCTGCAGTTTTTAAAACATTTTGGGTTCTGAAGTCTATTAAAATATGATTTTAGTATTTTTTGTGATTTAGTTTAGGACTTCATCAAAGTAAACCGAAGAAAAACTTTGAATTAAAGGGGGGATCTGTGACGAGGAAAGGGAGGCTGTGGGAAAAATGTGCGTCATAATATAATGTAGTTTTTAACCGGCCCCTTGTCATAAAAATGATGAACCTTTAATTTGATTATTAAATTCGAAAAGCATAACCAATAGCTATGCTTAATCATTATCAATTAACCTAATTGTAAAATAATTGAAGTCATAAAACAAATTACCATTATATTATTATGTAGTATAATTTAAATAAATATGATCATAAAATAATTAACTTTCAAATTATTTTTTTCAACAGTTCATGCTTGAAATTTTAAAACAGTTTTCGTATAATAATGAGGATGAAATTTATGGTCATAAAAATAATATTTAACATGAAAACAAGGGAACGTACAACGGAGCACACATGTAAAAGCAGCAGTTGGTATCTCGGTTATCAAGAATATTGGCAACCAAGAGTAACGGGTACGATGTGACGATTTTGTTTTGTAATTTTGTGCCCAGCGAGCTGTGCCTGATTGTAGGTTACAACAAACTGAGTCAATGTATCTCATACCCATTTGAGCTCAGCAATTTGAAAAAAAATGTGGCCTATATTTGCGATTAAGCATACATAAATGACGCATATATGATTTGCCGAGAAGGTATCTCTTATCACTTTGCCAAGTGACAGGAAATTATTAACAAGTAACTGTTTGCATATATGATAAATTGTTATTTGAGTAATGATTAGGTTGCAAATACAAGGTTAGAAATTAATATTATTTTATTAATTATCGTGGGAAATATTTTTGACCTCTTCGGGTGATTTGACTAAAAATCATTTAACTGCTGTAATTGGTAATTGAAAATATATTGCAGTTATGCAATATCCTTCACAATTAAATTCAAAATTTCTAAGTTTTTAAACTAAAATTTATGAATTACAAACTTCTGATTATTTTTAAATGTTTCAATTATAAAATTATTCAAATCGAAATGGTTTTCATAACAAAAATTCAATATCATTCCAAAATTTTTGTCTACTTGATTTCAAAATACATATGTAGTTATTAATTATATAACTTTGAAGATGTCAATTTGCAATTATCTAAGTCAACGAACTTAACGAACTCCATAGAAAAAATGTAAAATAATTTTTGTTGCGAGAAAGTTTCAAGTGGGTAACCTTGCTTTCTTTTGTGTCGAAAGAAAAGAAGATACAATATGGTTGAATTGATAATGATATCCAATGTGCTGGGTGAATCTTACCACGTAAATGCAATTTTTTGCAGGAAATATTACTCTCAAATCGGAGTAAAGATTACACTTTCCTTTTTCTGTTTTAGATAATTCTAGAAACTGTAATGGAATTTCATAAAATTCAATGGGATTGCAAGAAGTTCAATAGGACTTCATGAAATTAAGTAGAATTCGATGAAATTTAAAAAAATTCAGAAAAACTAAATGAAATTCAAAAAAATTTAATAAAATTAAAAGAAATTGCATAAAAATCAAAGAAATTCAAGGGAAGAGCATGTAATTTAATAGAAATTCATGAAGTTCAATGGGAACTGTTAAAATTCAATTATATTTAATTAAATTCAGTGCAATTTAATGAACTGAAACAAAATTAATTGAAATGTCCCAGGTTTAGAGCTACGCTTTTCCTGAAAATCCTAGAACAGACCTGGCTTTTTCGGGAAGTATGCTATGTGGGATTCAAACGAAAATTTAACAGAATTCAAGAGGATGAATTGAATTCAAAAAAATTCAAACAACAAGAAAAAAACTCAACAGAATTCAAGAGGAGGCAATATAATTTATTCAATTCGATAGAAATCGATGAAGTTCAATGAAGTTTAAACAATTTCATAAGATAATTTAATTCTACAAACTCAATAAAAATCAACTGAAATCAAAAAGATTTAAAGGAATTTGATAAAATTCAATCAGAAATACAGATTCAAATGAAAATCGAAATAAAATGAAATGAAATTAAAATTAAAAACAAATGAAATTCAAAATCAGACAAATTAAATAGGATTTAATGAAATTAAATTAAATTCAAAGAAGTTTTAGGAAATTGCATGAAATTCAATGGAAATTTATGAACTGCAATGGGATTCAATGAATTCGTATAAATACAATTAAATTTAAGAAATTGTGACAAATCAAACTAAAAGAAATTGAAGAAGCTTCAACTAAACTGAAAGGTGTTTCATGAAATTGGTAGAAATTCAATGAGATTCACTGAACCTTAAAGAGGTTTAATGGAATTTAAAGAAATTTAATCTAATTCAGAGGAATTCAATTAAATTTAATATCATTTAACAGAAGAAAATCATAAAAGCTCAACGGAACATAATTAATATAAGAATACATTGAAATTCAATAAAAGTGTATTAAGTTTAATGATATTTGAAAGAATTTAAATCCACAAACCAAACCTAATTCGAAAAGATTTAACGAGATTTCATCAAATCAAAAAAATAATGAAAAAAATCAATTTTAAAAAGATAAATAAAATTCATATATATTCAAGAAAATTGCATGCAATTCAATAAAACTTCATAAAGTTTAATGGGATTTAATTCAAATTCGAAGAGATTTAATGAAATAAACAATGGATTTTTTTGCAATTCATTGAAAACCAGTATCATTTAACAGAATTAAAATCAAGAAAATTCTATGAAATTTTATGAAATTCAATGAAATTAAAAAAATGCGAACTAATCAAATTAAATTTAAAAAAATTAAACGATATTCAAAGAAATTCAAGGAAATTGTCTAAAATTCAATGAAACGTTACGAAGTTCAGTGAGATTTCATGAGGTTCAATAGAATTTGATAATATGCAATTTAATTTAATAGAAATAAAATCCAGGAAACTCAACTAAATTCAAGGGGATGCGATGTGATTTCATCAAATTTAATGAAATTTAGAACAACTCCGCAAGAAATTCAATGAAATTCAAAGAAGTAAAATGTTTTCGACAGAAATCAACAAAAGGACCTGATCAACACTCAACTGAATTCAGTGGGATTTTTAAGTTTTTTTTCTATCATAAATAAGTTGAAAGTAGATAATCTCTAAATCGAAGAAGAAAATAGGCACAACTTTTAAACAATTTAACGACGTTTGACGTCATCAAGTTCATACTTTTTCCATTACTCTGCATTTATCTACGATTTTGTAAGAAAATGTATATAATTTTCAGTGTCATATTACCACAATAACAAATAAAATTATATATACACATAAGGAATAGCCAACTTTAGTAGAAAAACATGGAAATCCACTTTTTGTTTGGATTTCGTATTCTAGGTTATAATCCTCATAAGATAGGCGTAAATACCTTTGCTCACTCCTGTTATTATGATTGTGACAAGTGATTAACTCTACATGTATGTAAAAATCATTATGCTTCACTTGAAAAAGTATACTCGCATGCTGCATAAAATAACGACACTATCAAGTGGTTTCTGTGAAGCACCTTCATTGTGGTCACATTACGGTTAGAGTGTAGCTATGAGTACATATGGTTTTACCATAAAATTCTTTCAAATACTTTTTTTCGATATACATGATGATATTACGCTTTTACGAAAAACGATACCTTCAGCTTCCTCTTTCTTGTTTTTATCAAATGTGTCACGTTGAAGAGTGGATATGACTGCGGTAAATTAAACCCTGTTACAAGTAATATTTCAGGGTGACCACTAAAACTTCAACAAAAAAAGCCATGCTATTTTTCGGGTTTCCAGTCAAAAATTTCATTTCTTTCGGTTGACTTTTAAGCGTTATAATTATTCAATACTAATTTCTTTATTATATACATTTGTAAAGAATTAATAACTTTAGAACTCTAGGATAAACAATAAAACGTGAATTGTTGTAAAAGAGATTTCAGACTTTACAGTCCAAAATGCCCTCAAAACTGGGATAAAAGGGTAAGTTTTCCACGATATTCCTAAAATTTCGAAATATACTTCAGATAAAAATAGACTTTGTTAGTCGAAATATATTGCACATTCTACAAAATACTGTAATTTTCAACCAAAAAGATTAGTTTTCAACAAAAGAGTTGAGTTTTCCAGCTAAAATGTTGATTTTTTAAAAAGACATTGGACTTTTGAACTCGAAAAGATCAATTTTCTACCAAAAGATTACTTTTTAACCAAATATGTAGTTGAATTTTCAAGCAAATAGTAAAATTTTCAACCTACGAAGATGAATCTTTAACCAAGTGATCTAATTTTCAAATAAAAAAGGTTCTACTTCAAATAGGAACCATTGAATTTTTAAGCGAATAGTTGAATTTTCGAGCCAAAAAGGCGAATCTTATTGAAGATAGTAGTTGAATTTCCTACAAAGATAAATTTTCAATCAAATAGTTAATTTTTCAGTCTACAAAGATGATTTGTTAACCAAATGATCGAATTTTCATATAAGAAAGATTGATGAAAAATGCAAAACTTTTAGAAGACAGTTGAATTTTCTACTATGGAAGATTTTTAATTCCAAAGGGTGAAATTTCTATCAAAAAGATGAAATTTCAACAAAACAGTTGAATTCCCGTATAAAAAGATGACTTTTGAAGAATACATTCTAATTATTAACAAAATAGTGAAAAATTCCACCAAATAGTAAAATTTCAAAACCAAGAAAGATGAAATCTATAATCAAAATATAATAGCAGACTTTAAAATAAAAAGCATCAACTTTCAGCCAGAAATATTGCATTCTTAAGAAAATAGTTGCATTTTAAACAAAATAATTAAATTTTGAACCAAATAGTGGACTTTTTAACCCAAGGAGATCAATTCTAGAGCAAAAATAAAATAGTATAGAATTTTCAATTTTATATAATTAACATTCAAGAAAAAAAGTTGAATTTTCAAAGTTAACAGATCAATTTTCTACTAAAACATGAATTTTCTATCCAAGCAGATGAATGTTCGACAACACAGTTTAGTTTTCGGCCAGAAAGATGAATTTTTAAGAAAATACTCAAAATATAAATGAAAAAATTTTATTTTCAATCAAATAGTTGAATTTTTTACCCCAGGAGATCAATTTTAGAGCAAAAATAAAATAGTAGAATTTTCAGTTCAATATAATTAACTTTCAAGAAAAAAAGATGAATTTTCAAAGTTAACAGATCAATTGTCTACTAAAATATGAATTTTCTATCCAAGCAGATGAATGTTCGAGAACACAGTTGAATTTTCGGCCAGAAAGATGAATTTTTAAGAAAATACTCAAATTATAAATAAAAAAATTTTATTTTCAATCAAATAGTTGAATTTTTCACCAAAATTATGATAGACTTTTCAATTAAAAATAATTTTTAACAATAAAATATGAATTTTCGAGCCGAAAGTAGTAATGGTAGAATTTTGAACTAGACGAAATAAATTCTTAACTAAAAATAAAATAGTAGACTTTTGAAATAAAAAATTACTTTCAGCTAAAAATATGAATATTTTTAACCAAAAAAGATGACTTTATAAGAAAATAGTTTAATTCGCAACAAAATAATCACACTTTAAAACAAATGGTAGAACTTTTCATCGAAAGATGCGAGTTATGTACATAAAATATAATATTAGACTTTTTAATCAAAAAGACTTTACTTTCTACCAAAAATATTACTTTTCTAAAAAAAGATAAATTTTCAATTCCAAAGGTTCAATTTTCTATAAAAATAGACGAATGTTAAAAAAAGTCGAATTGTCAACAAAAAATGATAAATTCGGCACCAAAAATCTAAAATATAGATTTTAAATTTTAAATGGAAAGCTATACTTTAATCTATGCTCTATTTGGAAACATACTTTAATGTTCCCGAAATGGCTGGAAGTGGGTAAATTTTATATTTAAAGACGAAATATATAACACGTGAATTTGTAATACTCTCCAAATTCCAATCAGTTTTTTTTTTGAAAAGCGGGTTTTGAATTTATTTATAAAACATTTACAGCATCCCTAAATTATAATTTTATTTTTCCAATTATTAGTGATTAATTATAAATTAAGATTACCTATGTAATTACTATGTTAAATATCTAATTAGGAAGTTTTCGTTCTCAAATATAAAAGTGACTTTACTATTTGACCGATCCATCAACATAAGCTTTAACTTTCTAAATATATAGTATAAAAGGAAAATTTATTTCTAAACAAAACATTAACTTGAAAACAGTAAATATAAAATGAACTTCGATACATTTTAATGTTAAAAAAATACAAAAAATTGTAGTGCAAATAGAAAAAGACCGAAAAATCAAATATCAATAAAACTAACGTATGTTTGAATAAAAGTGATTTTTGTTTTGGAAACAGCTAACTGTTGCCTTGGTTTAAAGCGTTGTCTATCTTTGAATGTCATGGGTTTTAAATGTCATAAAAAATCAAAACTTCAAGTACAAAATTTTGGTTGGTTGGAAACACCGAAAAAAAATAAATAAGTATTAATCTACGTTGCAGAAGATTTAAAAAGTTAAAAAACTAGTTTTGCTATTAATTCCATTTATTTTCATTTAAAATAGGTTAAAATGGTCGGTTTATTCCTGGCTTTTTACTGGTGCTCAAAATTTGAGTGTTATTCCAGATTTTAATTTTTAGTTGCAACCCTGTATTTCAATACCTTGATTAATCAATAAAACCAAATCTGTATAATAAATATTTGCATATAACAATAGAGTAATTGAGTAGAAAGTCTATTGCAAGTTTCTCAAAATAATTAGGGAAATTATTAAGCACACTTTTGGTGTAACAATGATTGGATGTGTCGAATGTGTTTCTAATTTTCTACAGATTTATGGGAGAAATAGTTGCGAGTTTCTCAGGAAGTAATCGAGGAATAAGAATCATCAAGGGGATGCATATGTCCATAAATCTATCCATATGGGGAAAGGATGACAATCAAGCCATACATTTTAATTTTAATATTGTAATTTTTATATTGCACCATATGCTGTCATGCATGAAAATGCATGCAATCAAATGCCTCTGGAGATAGACCCTTGATGAATACATATTCATCGAGTTGAGATCAAAGTTCTAATCAATGTCTCCTCATCGGGCTTGATAAAATTATATACCACATTAAAAAAATCTATTTTAAAAATAAAGACTTACAAAGTTCAATCTTATAAATAATTTTTAATGCTGGATTTAATTTGGCTTGCATTAGATGTAAAAATGTATGTTACTTTATTGGTATTTGTAGCAATTAATTATTTTATTAATTATTTACAATTAATTTTTTCAACTGAAAACGTAACAAGTCCATTTTACACTCGAGTATTTTATTGAAACTTCGTATTATTGAAAATTCATTTTTTTTAAATTTGTTTTCTACATTGAATAATGGACTATTTGGTTGAAAATTCAATTGTATGTTTGAATTCAGAAGCTTGGCTAGTCGTTCCGAGTAAATACTTTTTCGAACTCTCCGAATTTTTTGGAACCACCAGTTGTTGCCTTTTTAAATAAAACAATCATTTTTTAATGTAAATTGAATAATTCTATTTTCGTTTAAAAAATGAATCTTTTTTCGTTTAAAAATATAACTATTTGACCGAAAATTTTAGAATGTTTTTAAAAACTCAACTATTTGGTTAAAAAAATCCATCCAATTAGTGAAAATTTTGTCCTTTTTAGTAGAAAATGAACCTTCTTGATTAAAAATAAAAATATGTGGTTAAAATGTTCGTATTTTGTTGTGAATTCGTCCTTTTTAGTACAAAATTTATCTTTTTAGATGATAATTCAATTATTTCCTTCAAAATGCTTGCTTCAAAATGCTTGCTAAAAAATAATTTTTTTGGTAAAGGATTAATCTAATTTTTTGATAATTCGTTTTTTGTTTGTTCAATTTAACTATTTTTTATGTAAAATCAAAATCTTCTTTTGGGTAAAATAAAAACTATTACATTGTTTGTTGAGAATGCATATTTGTTGGTTGGAAATTCAACTACTGGGTTAAAATTTACACAACTTTAGTAATTCATAAGAAACAGTAATATTTTAACAACTCCCCCCCCCCCCCCCCTCAACCAAATTGTCACACTTTATTTTTGGATGGCCCCTAGAGAAATTGAAAATAAATAGTTCTTAAAAGTTATTAAGATAAGGGGAGAGGGGTCAAAATATTCACATCTTCACAATTTTTAAAACTCAATCTCTTCATAAACGCCATATTTTAAAAATAAATAAGTTTTAATCTTAATCATACAGTTAAAGTATACTTAAAATTTTATCAGAAATTAAGTGCTTTTCCTTGTGTATTATATTTTTTAATGGATTGAAAGAGTGAACAAAACGGGTCTAAAAGACACGAATCAGGCGCATTGGTCGAGATGCCATGATAATTTGGTGACAAGTGACGTTAACGCACAGAGAAGCATTTCTCGAGAGTTTTATTATTTTTTATTGAAGTTTTGGGTTATTTTCATTGTTTTTTAACCGGTATTTTATTTTTTTCATCGTACCTTTAGCGCATGAGACCGAATTACAATAATTTTTTACAGTGACTATCAGATTGAAGGAGCAGGTTAGCTCGTAATTTTGATAATTAAACGATACCAAAATATCTCTTTAATTGGTCAATGTCCGACTGCTTTGAGGTCCGACGAGTCATTACGATATACCTAACATAAATTTTTTCTCCGCTTCTACCCGAATTCCTTTCTGCGTTCGTGACAATTGCGAAAATTTTATAGTATTCTGTAGATTAGACGTCCTTTGGCTTCAGGATATGCAAATATCAGCTAAATATATGCTTAAGAATATTTATCGATGTCGATAAAGGTAATTAATTAATTCTCTGTTTGTGACGATAAGGTAGGTGTGGCTAAAAAATTCAGTGAGAGTGAGAAGTAAAATGAGATAGAGTTTTTAATTGATGATTAGAATGATTTGTAATTTCTATAATTATTGGTTAATGATTAATTTAATTGTTAAGATAGCTGTGAAATTAATTAGATAGAAGATTAATTAAGGTAGTTCTGCATTAGGGCGGTCCAAAAATGTATGGCAAAATTGTTTTGCATACTAGAGGCAACGACCCCCCCCCCCCGATATTTTATTCCAAATCAGAAAAAATAAATTCCCTAATTTTTCATTTTTTTATTTTAACAGGTGCCGGTTTTGACTTAAAGTTTCCCATGTAAAATGAATGGGGGAAAAACACTTTTTTGAGTTTTTAGAACAATCTTTTATGGTTTCAAAAAATGTGACAGAAAAGTATGGGGGCCTGTAGAGAATTATCCAACGAAGAATTTCATCTATCAGACATATGGGTTTGAAACCCCTAACACACCCCCACGAGTACCTGAAAACTACCCTTAAAACCAAAAATGTCAATTTTTCATGAAATTGAGCTTTTTAACACTATATTTTCGTTTGTTTTTTACTTAAAATTATAAATATTGGTCTAGTGGATATATTTATTAACATTGATTAATTAATGTTTTCTTATTTAAACACATGGGATTTGTTTAAACAATTTTTTTCGAAATGTCGTTTTTTTCCTTGAAAATTATTACTATTGGTCTATTGGAATATTTATTAACATTAGTTCATTAATTTTCAATTGTTTAAATAAATAGAATATCTGTAAATAATTTTTTTTTAATTATTAATATTTCGTCAGTGGAATATTTATCAACATGTCGGGCGCTACGCGCGCGGCTCGCTTCGCATGCATGTTTGAGCGCGCCTAGGGCGAGCGACAGTTGAATCTCGCGCTTCGCGCTCGATATTAGGTTACCTCGCGTTTCGCGCCTGTACCATTTTCTCCCTAGATTCAAAAAGTAGGGAAAAGTCCTAGAGCTTTTCTGGTCACACAGGTCATAAAAAATTTATTTCTAACACACGCACGAAAAGTTCGATTTTCGAGGCATGTATTGCGTGAGGGAAGTGACCAATTCCGAAACCGTGGTAAAAAGCAGTTAGAAAAAGACTTCTTCTAGCTGATGCGCTTGCGCTCTTTGAGTAAGATTCCTTTTTCTTGAACGGAATCATAAATTTACTTCATTATGATTCGACGCTTGAGAGACTGGTTGTGAGTAGTGAATAGTTATTGGACATGCTCGATGTGATTTATTATTATTATTATTATTATTATTACACCATTAAGTCATTTCCCTTTCGGGGTAGGCGTGACTCACTCGGCAGGGGAAAGGAGTAGTGTGTGGAAGGGATAGAGATTTTTCAGATTGATCCATAATTCTCGTGCTATTTAAGTAAATAACACGTTCGTTCCGCAATACTGCTCCGACCCAGGTTGCTGATCAATCTCTATAGCAATCACCACAAGCGAAGAACCTCACGAAGTCGTTATGTAAGGTTCCCCACTTGTGTCCATAAGCAGCCAAGGTCTTCGTTTCAGGCGTCATTCACTCTACTCACACTCTTTTTATTAACTATTTGCCGCCATACTTTCCTGTCCTGGCATACTTCTCTAGCTTCTTTTATGTCCATGCATTTTTTCATGCAGGCTCTCGTGTTTCTGTGACTTCTTATGTCTCTTCTAAGTAGGGTCTCATTCACACATTCTAACCATTCTTTCCGCGGTCTACCTCTGGGCACGCTGTCATTTACTTTACCTTGATACACTTGTTTCGTTAGTCGTTCATTTGACATTCTCGCAACATGTCCGAACCATCTTAACCGATTTCTTTCCCATGTATCTACTCGCTACCGTATAGTACAGTCGGTACAAATATAGAATTATGTATTGCCATTTTAGCTTTATTTGATATATTTTTACTTCTGATAAGGGGACCTGCTCTACCAATAACCTTCTCACCTTCATTTATTCGTCTATCTAATTCCTCATCTATCTTCCCGTCCCTAGTAAGTAAGTTACCAAGGTATACGAACTTATCAACTTGTTCAATTCTCTCATCATTTAATAAAATATTGCATAGCGTTTTCTCACTCTTTCCTTCGAGCACCATAGTTTTTGTTTTATTTGCGTTAATTTTGAGGCCCATGCTCTGCATGCTTGCATCTAGTTTATTCAACATTCTTTGTAGGTCTTCGATAGACTCTGCCATAACAACCTTATCATCTGCGAACGCTAACCCTCGTACCCTTACTCTTTCGAGATCCACATCCTCTTCGTCGAAGGGAGCCATTCTTAAACACTTGTCCATAAATAATATAAATAACCATGTAGACATAACGCATCCTTGTCTAACTCCTTGAATAATATTGAAACAATCACTCAGTTTCCCATTCACTCTTACACTCGCTTTGCTACCTGTATATATTGTTTTTATAGCTTGTAGGATCCATCCATTGACTCCATACTCTTTCAGAATCTCCCAAAGTATACTTCTATCTACCTTGTCAAAACCTTTTTCTAGGTCAACAAATACACAGAAAACTTTTTTTCCTATTCTCCAACTTTTTTCTGTTATTTGCGTTAAGCTAAATATTCGATCCGTACATGACCTTCCTGGCATAAACCCACTTTGGACTTCCCAAATCTTTGTTTCTGTTATTTTCATTACCCTTCGAATAAGTATTTTTGAATATATTT
>NC_046658.1:83339408-83352586 GCF_010883055.1 Belonocnema kinseyi | reverse complement strand
ATCCCGTAACATTGTCCAGGCGCCCTCTAAATCTTTGTTTTTTATACGGTCCTCCCATGTTGCCCTATCTATGCTTTCGATTATCTTATTTTGGAAATTTATTCGCACATCCGGTTTCTGTCTATAAATGATTGATAAATAACCGATAAATTACCGAAAATTTTTGAAACTTTTAGATATCTGAAATTATTGGCAATTTGTCCATTTTTCGTAAATTTCTGAAAATTTAGCCAATTTTTCATAAATTTTAGGAAATTTAGGAAATTATCCATAAGTTTTCAGAAATTTTTGAATTTCTTCCAAAAAGCTTCGGATACACTAAATTTCTATACATTTTCGGTAATTTACACGGGAAAAAAATTCTTGAGACGAACGAGTGAATCGGCAAAAATCGGTAAAATGTTTAGTTAGAAGTGTTAAACATTTAGTTACTTTATGTAAATTGTTCTCGTAAATCATTAATTTAGACAAATTTGCTAAGTTGGAGAGTTTATTATTTTCGACAGATTATGTGTAATTTTATTATCTTTAGATTAGAAAAAATTTTGTTGTTATATAAATATTTTAACTTACAGTAGCCAATCTTTGGTCTGGTATCGCGAAAATGAATTTCCCTGAAATCCGTATGATGCATTTGGAGGTCAAGTTTGTTGTTTTTATCGCGTTTCTTGATATTTCAATATAGTTATCGCCTACAATCGAAACAATTATAAAGAATTATTACCGCATCATAAACTCTATTTAATATTAACATTCGCGCACATTTCAAGTGGTAAAAAGCGTTTAATTGTCCAAAGTAAATCTGAACTGTCACTGCTCCCGCTTAGACCGTCGCCATTTTATTTTGTTGCCCGCACAATGCACCGGCGCTCTTCCGATAATTCCTTCAGACACCTATTCTTAATATCCCTATTATAGCTATACTTATTAGGGGGTTGACTAGACGATATCCCTGGTATATGGAAAATGGTCAAGGATATTCATTTTCGCTGATCCAGGGATCTTTCTTTATTCCTTCGTTCGTTTTCAGCTAAATGTTTAGCTATAATGGGAAATAATGTCCCTGTCACAGCTCAACTTTTTTACCGTGTACAAATTTACCAACAATTACCATAATTTTTCAAAAAATTGGTTTTTATTGTTTCTCAAATCGAAGATTTCCCGCATTTGTTAGAAAAAATATCGTGTACTACAGAAGCTAAAATTAGGCAGTTGAAACTCTTGTGAAGTTTACAGTACTTTCCATCAGTTTACCTTCGGGTCGTTTGCGACTCGTCTCTGGCTCGCACAGCTAACTTTACACTCGTGTGGAACTGCCTACTTTCCGCACTTGTAGCGCAATATACTATTCCGCAAGACGCAAGTGACTCAGCCACTCTAATGGATTTTGAGCCGCTGATTCCAATTCTAGCCTCAGCATTTCTCGTGCACGTCTCAGTTTTCCCCTATATTCAGAAAATAGAGAAAAACCTAGTAAATATATATATATATGTGTGTGTATGTTTGTATATAGTGGATATATATTTGTGTAGATTCGAACCATACAATGCATAAATGATTGATAGGCCATTGTTTAATTGAAAACAACAAAATTCTCATTTCTCTCAAAATTGTGCAAATAATCAGAAGGCAATGTTTACAAATAGACACACATTTGGTCACGTTAACAATTTGTCAATATGGCCTACTTATTGTGTCAATAAAATTAAGAATATTACACCACCACGTCGTTTGATTAAATGTTTCATTTATTTTTCACTATTGAATTAGGAAATATCTTAGCTAATTTAATTCATAATTTTATACTAACCTTTATTTTGCGTAAGAAAAAATGCTACAAAATAAAAATGAACTACTTTAAATACTCAAGTTCATTCTTATTCAAGACAAATCATATTTACAAAGCTTACTATATAATTTCAATTTTCTATGGAATATTAGAAACATATAAAATCGAAATAAATTTTGAAAATCGAATCAAACTTAGTTGAAAAGTAGCGCTTGAAGACCCTGAACGTGTATAATTAATTTAAAGTCCATTGCCTCCTGTTAAATTTTACATTGTACAGAAATTTGATTTGTTTCCCGTAGCTTTGTTCAAACAATCAGAAGGTAATGTTTCTAAATTGGAGATGCTGTGTCACGTTTACAATTGCACAATAGGAATTACTTATTGTGTCAATAGAGTGAAAAAGTGTCACATTATCGTGTCGTTTTATTGAAGTTTTCTATTTTCAACATTTTCCATTTTGATGAGCTTTTTAAATTACTATATACAGTCTTAAATAAATTAATCTACTTGCATAAAGCAGTTAGCTGTTTTCCACTTTCGAATTAGGATATTCCTCGACTAATCGAATTAAAAATTTTCTGCTGATCTTTGGTGGTTCACTATACGTTAATCGAATCCGTAAAATTTCACGAGTAATTATTTCAGTTTCACGAATTTTGATTGAGAGAGAACTTAATGTTTCTTTTGCATTAGAAAAAAGCTCTACAATTAAAATAACATTCTTTAGGCACTTAATTTCATACTTATTCAAGTTGATACTTATTCAACGCAAATCATTTACAGGCAATGTTTTTAAATCGGAGATAGGCTTCATCACGTTTAGAATTTTACAATCTGACCTTATTGTTTGAATAGAGTTAAGAAGGTTACACCACCGCCTTATTTCGTTAAATTTTCCTACTTTTTACGTTTTTTATTGATATAAACTTTTTCTAATTATTATATACAGTTCTGAATAATTTTTTTTTATCAAGCAGTTAATTTTCTGCTGCTGAATTAGGAAATATCTCGACTACTCGAATTTGTAAGTTTTTTTTAAGCACTCAAGTTGATACTGACCACATTCGTGTCTGATTCAGAAAATAGGTTTATTTATTTATTTTTTATTAATTTCTGACACAATGTAAAACTTTTCACTCTCCTAAAATTTTCTCTCGTGGTGAACCATTAATTATTTACAGCATAGTAAAAAACATATTTTTCATAAATTTCCGCTCCGCTTAAAACCACAATTTTCAAGTTATCAAAAAATGTGCTTTCACAATGATGTGCGGTTTTTAAAAACTATTTAATTCGAATTAACGTCAACAATGTCTCAAGTTCAGGTTTAAAATCAGGTACATATTTTCAAAAATAAATCTTCTTGGTTAAAAAGTAATCTTTTTAGTTAATAAATTCAACTACATCATTTAATTCTTTTTTTTTAAATTCGGTTAAACCTCCAACTATTTTCTGAAAACTTTGGTTCAGAATTTAACCATCTTGCTGAAAATTGTTTTTTTATAAAAATTAATTTTTTTATCTGAAAGTTTAACTATTCCAATTCTTCTTTTGGAAATTTTTCTTTATAAGTTGAAAATTCAAGTACTTGGTAGATTGATGTTTTATGATAAAATCTTGCCTTTTTGCAAACCAACTCTCCCTTGAATAATTGCAAATTTTTAATTTAAAATAAGTAAATGTACAGCCGAAAAAATCTAGAAAATCGAAAATAGAATTCTGTTAAAAAGTGGGGCATAGAGACCCGGAATATGTATTATTAATTTCGAGTCCATTGATCCATTGTAATTTAAGGAGTCTTCAAAATTGTTATTTTTTAAAACTTTGTTCAAACAATCAGAAAGCAATATTTTCAAATTGAGGAAGAGTACGTCACGTTTGCAATTTCATAATATGACGTTCTTATTACTTCAATGGAATTGAGAATGTAACACCTTCACGGTATATTATTAAACCAAAAGACCGAAAATTGGCTAAAAACTAAAGAAAAAATTTCCTGAAATTTTTGGTAATTTCCGGTAGCTTTTCAAATTCAACACGACCCGAATTCATTTTGCACATCCTTAGTAACAAGTATTTATTATGTTACTGATTAACAATATTGAAAAACGTGATATTTTATCTTTTTTTAATGTTATTGGACTCAAGCTTCAAACACCAAATTCAATCACCTCATTTAAATTACGCAATATTAGAACGATATATTTATAATATAGAAAGTGGGATTCATTTTGCAAATAGAAGTGTGTATGCACGAGGAAAGTATTTTTAATTTTATAATTTTTGCGTAGACTGAAATTTTCGAATGGCAAAATCAACTAGCCTATGAACATTAGAAAATTTCATCTTGCGTAAAAATTATCAAAGTAAACAATTTTTTCCTGTGTGTGCACTTCCTTTTAAGGAACAAGTACCCTGAAGATGCAGGGCAACGGTGAAACCATTTTATCTGATTTTTTGTATCAATAATCTAGTAAAGACTCTTTTGATAAAGACCACTTTTTTTAAAAAAAATTATATTTTTCATGTAAAAATTAAAAGAAAGAAATTTTAATCGATAGTGAAAAGGAAATTCTACCCAAATGAGTGGATGAATTCCCAAAAGGTACAATTTTCGGCAACTTAATCTTAAACTCGTTCTTGAAGTAGGACAATGTACAAGCACTAACATTCAATGGTGACCTTTATTTGGACCTTTAAGGTTTTTTCAAGGTCAAACATTTTTTTATGGAAACCCCTTTTTTTTACGTCGGCAATCGAGAGGGCGGGGAATTGTGCGTTAAAATATGTACCAATGTCATAGGTACATTCAAACCTTGAAGGTTACTCTCAGGTAATTTAAACTTAAACAAGGTCTGCATACCTCTGGGTAAAAGTCAAATTGAACCTATGATCTGAGTACATATTTAAACGTAAAATTGACAGCTCTATCGATTGCCAATGTAAAAAAGGGGTTTTTATTTCAATAAAAAAAGTTGACCTGGAACAAACCTTGAAGGTCACTCTAATGTCATTAAAACTTAAACAAGGTCTGCATACCTCTGGGAATAAAAGCTTTTCAAATTTTTTTGTCTCGAGGAAAGGTACTAACTTAAAGAAGGTGTATTCAGTAGTAACCTTAAGCATGACCTAGACGATGGCCTTCAAGGTTATTTCAGAATCAATTTTTCCATTGGAAACCACCTTTTTACACCAGCAATCGATAAAGCTGTACAATTTACATTCGAATATGTACACAGGTTATAAGTCCAATTTGACTTTCCGTTAAAATGTAAGGTTAAAGAAAATGAAATACACTTACAAAACACTACAATTGCTGCAGCGTCTACAAAAAATCGAGAATTCACCCCTCTACCCTCATTTCTAAAGTAAGCTCAGATCTGTGTAATTGATACAGACGCCAGGAATACTTCCGTATGCTTTGATAGGTCCCCAAGATTACTTTTGTTCATAAGGTCTCAAATAGTGCACTGATTACGAATATCTTAGTTCGGTTTTCAAAAACTTGGTCAGTTTTCGTGTGAAATTTTTTTTTTAAATTTAATTATTTATTAACAATCAATATTTATAATAGCACTTTTAGCTCACTAGGCAAAAATATATTTTTTTGCATCTTTCATTTTTTTCGTCAAATTCATTGGATCGGTATATTTGTTTCTGCTTTTAAGAGATCTAACATCGATATAGAAAATGTGCAAGTTTTAAATTTTCCTGAGCAATAATTTTTGAGATACAATTGTGCAACATAGTGAAATTTTGAACCAGAAGTATGAGTTTTGAAGTAAAGTGAAGAATCCTAATAGAAAAAATAACTTATTAACCAAATTGTTAATATTTAAAAATAAAATAATATTTTAAACCGAAACAGATGAATTTATGCTCAGCAAAACAGTCGACTTTTCAACCAAAAAGAATACTTTATTTTAAATTGTTGTTTTTTTAAAAGTACATTAAGTTTTGACAAAATAGTGAAATTTTCGATGCAAAAATATTTTAATGTTTGAAGCAAGAAGAGTATATATTTTTCACTACAAATAATGAATTTTGAACAAAATACATGAATCACTAACCAAGCGGTTGAATGAGGTTGAAGTTTTAACAACATAGTTAACTTTTCAAATTAATGTAAGAGATGAATTTGCGGTGAAAAGCATGCGTTTTTGGCAAAAAAAGGAATTTTAACAAAATAGATGAATTTTCAATAAAGATAGAAAATTTTTTCGCCATATATGGAATTGTTGATTTCTCAGTTCAAAAATTAAATTTCGAACAAAAATGTTAGCATAACCAGATACCCAACAAGCTGATTTTTTTAACTAAAATTATCAATCTTTAAGTAGGGCAGTCAAATTTTCAGTTAGATTAAAAATAAATTTCCTAACAAAACCAATTATTTGTAACAAAATAGTGGAATTTTCAATTAAACATATGAATTTTTAAGTAAAGCGATTAATCTTCATCAAAAAACCACTCTTTAACTAAATTATTGAATGTCTACAGAGTAAAATATTTATAAACAATAAGAGATGAATTGATGCTCGAAGAAACAGTTGACTTACCAACCGAACAGCATACATTTAAAAAAATTGTTCACTTTTGTGAAGAAAGTAGATTAAGTTTTGACAAGACAGTAAAATTTGCTATACAAAATTTTAATTTTTTAATAATTTAAATTATTTCTACCGAAACATAAGCATTTTCAACGAAATAATGTAGGTTTCAACTTAAATAGATCAATTTTCAATAGAATAGTTCAATTTTGTGGCAAATAGATAAATTGTAAACAAAAAATGATGCTTCTTGAGAAAAAAATTAATTTTTAACAAAGTAGTTCAATGTTCCACCAAGCAGTTGTATTTGCAACCGAGAAGATGAGCGTTGTATCGAGAAAGACCATTTTTTAACAAAATACATGATTTTTCAACTAAATGTATGTATTTTAATTTTTGAACAAAAAACAAGAATATAAAACAAAGTAAATTAATTCTGAACCAAACCGCTGAATTTTAAAACAAGAAGATTATTAAATTTGTACAAGGAAAGGCGAATTTTTAACAAAGTATATGAATGATCAATTATTATAATTATCATTTTCATTACAAACGGTTTGTCCGCTGAGTCAGAACGGATGGTAGTTTATCCTTTTCTCGTTAGGGTCGTCCAAAGTAAAATCCGAGCTCGAAAACTGCCTTACCTGCTCCTTGATTCCCTGAATAGTAGAACACATGACTATTACATCAATTTTTACATGAAAATTAGAATTTTGTTCGAAAAAAGTGGCCTTTATCGATATTCTTTATAATCTTTAGAGTATTAATTTTAAAAAAATCAGGTACAAAATGGCAAATGTTAGGCCGAAATCGCATTTTTGCGATTGAAACTCGATTTACAGGGCCCTTAAGGCGTTTCCAACGTTTCTCGGTTTCGCTTGATCCATTATAATATTATACAAATGTATAAAAGGATGAATTGTTGTACGTAATATTTTTTTTAACACATAATATAAACGCAATTATGCCAGTTTGAATAGAGAGCTTCTTCCGGAAAATGTTCTTGTTTTTTGTCGTAATTGAAAATAGTGTTTTCCCGCCTCAAACCTGCAGTTCGACGTACACAATAGTCTTTTGGTAAGACTTTGACAAGAAATATTTGAAATATCAGGTAATTAAAAAAAATTGTTTAGCAAACATGTTGCTAGGCCAAGACACAAGTTTTTTTTATAATTTTTTTTTTAAATTTGCACAGCCTTAAAAAGTTAAAAAAAAATAGGTTGTAAAATTTTTTTTCTAAAAAAAAGTCGGCCACTTCGAGAGATTTCGGAATTTTCAAAAAACCCTGAATCCTGAGCTAGACAATGTAATCATAATTAATCAAGGGTTGGTCAAGGATGCTTCAACGTCACGGGTGTGGAAAGACGTTTCCTTAAACGTAATTTTTTTGGGAATCGAAGAATGTATCGATACATAGAAAAAAAACCGTTTTAGCTCAAGACGATGTCAAGGTACCGTAGCCTACCTGCCCTCTCGGCGACCTTTTTTCTATTATTCAGTGCTGGTCTCGATCTTGAAGCGCTGTGGCTCTCAGCTGGCGCCTTGTGCATTATATTATAGGGGTACATTTAAATTTTAAATGGAATAGTGTATGAACTCTGTTGTGCCCTACCATGAAGGTCGAGTTGAAGGCGCGTTGCCGTATTAAAATGTTTGGGCAACTGCAACGCACAGCAACGTGCGTTACTTAAATACATTTTTATATTATTTATACTAAATATATTCATACTAAATTAAATATTTATGGAATTTAATTGTCACCGAAACATGCAGGACATTTCAGAAATGTTTAAGTTGTTCAGATTTAAAACTAGACTTAAAACTCGTATTTCTTCGACTTCAAATAATTTTATTATATTTAAAGTTTTCAATTCTCCAATGAGAATTCTTTTAAAAAGTATTTCGTTTCTCATTTGCAAATTCGATGAATGTGATTTTTCCTGTACACAGATTGAATGGGGAATTCATGTTCTTGAATTTGGATTTTTTAAAATTACTTCATTGAACAACAAAAACATTTAAATCTCGAAATTCTGCGTTTTGATTAGAAAAATTGCAACATTCTTTCACTTTGTCATAACATTATTCCATTATCAATAATACTTATATTTTGAATGAGTGTCATTTTAAAAGTTTTTCTTTAATAATTCAGATTTGAATATTTACAATTGGAAATTCTTCAATGTTAACGACTTTCAATTTAAAATTCGTCAGTTTTGAATATTTGCAATTAAAGACTGTTCAATATTATTATTATCTTTTATATTATTATTAATATTAATAATTCTCTTATGTTTTCAAACGGTTTTTTAAATTAACCAAATAAATATTAATGTTAGAATCTGTTATTAAATTTCATGAATAACGAATTATACGAAATTATAGCGAAATTAATTCATTCTTATTTATCACATGTATGCATAAATTCCGAATATATTAAGCAGCAGCGGCACTTGAAGTTATTGATTAAAAATGAAAATATTTTAAACATACTTGTATTATTATCAAAAATATTCAGTCAAACGAATAAATATTTCGAAGTGTATTTTTAAAATAGTCAGTCTGAAATAAATGACTAATTTTTACATCAATTTAAATGTTAAATAATACATTTAGCAAATTTTCAAATTCAAATTATAATGAGATCCTCTTAATAAAGATAATTAGATCAGAAACACCGTTGTTGGTCATAAATATAATTTTATCAATTTACTTTGGTAAATTTGGCCTTTTTGGTCATTTCAATCAAATAAATGAATTGTCAGCCAAAAAATTAATTTTTTACCAAAAAGTCCCATTTTGTACAAAATAGATCAATTGTAACTCAGAAGGGATAATTATACAGTTAAAAATAAAAGAGTTTCATTTTCAGTTAAAGAAATCAGTTTCTAAGGAAGTAAAATTAATTTTTAACGAAATAGTTGATTTTTCAGCAAAACAAATGAATTTTCCACCAAAAAGATTAAGTGCCTATAAAAAAAGTATGGAAATGTTTATAATTTCTGTAAATAAATAAAAAAACAATAAAATAAACCAGCATGTTTCGTTAAAAATTAGATTCTATAATATTTAATTTAGTATAAGCCTTCGACTCGACCTCCACGGTAGGGTGGAACAGAGTCCATACATTATTCCATTTAAATGTAACCAAAAAGATAATCTTTGATGTAACCCTGTGATATAATGCAGAAGGCGCCGGTTGAGAGCCACAGCGCTTCGACATCCAGTCCAGGGATAAACAATAGAAGAAGGTCGCCGAGAGGGCAGGTAGGCCGCGGTACCTTGAGATCTTCTTAAGTCACCGTTTAAGTTATCGTGTGTAGTTTCTTTGCATCAAACTTCTCAAAATAGGGTCGAAATCGTGTATCTAAACACTAGAAGACCCCCTTAACTAATTCTTGACTTATTGAAAGAAAGACTTAGGTTTTACATATATTTAAACAAAATGATTGTTTGAGAAGATCATTTTTTGCGTAATCCTTGTATGCAAATTATTAAGATAACAGCGCAATCATCTTGAACTGAGTTTCAATCAAGAACTTTTAAAGGATATAATTTAAAGGGGTCCAAATTGTAATGTGTCAAATTTAAACTCAACTTTGATTTTGAAAATGTCAACCTTAAAATTGTACCACTTTAAATACTTACAACTTATTTTTAGTCTTTTAAATCGTGATCAATCAATTTTGAACTCAACCACTCGTAAACTTTTACAAACTTGTATATCATATTTGAATTTTAAATGATTCATTTCTGGATATTTATTCAAAGTTATGCAAATTTTTCTACTTTCATCTAATTAAAATTGTAAATTTACAACTTGCGTGATTGATATTTGATCCTTTTTCTGTTTTTAAATTTAATTTAGATGAATATGATATACATAAGTAGGAGCTTGCACATTGTAACTAAAAAATGTGATAAAAAATGAGAAAATTGATAGATAATGAAACTGAAAATTTCTACATTTTTTGCCATGCCATCACAGAA
Organism: Belonocnema kinseyi; assembly: GCF_010883055.1. NCBI lineage: Eukaryota > Metazoa > Arthropoda > Insecta > Hymenoptera > Cynipidae > Belonocnema > Belonocnema kinseyi. Next base: position 83,342,254 of record NC_046658.1, on the reverse strand, counting down.
GCAAAATTAAAGCAAAATTAAGACTGAACGCTTGTAGTTTGAAACTGTTTTATTCACAATGATTCAAAATGAAAATTGTTTAATTTTGTACACCTCTCATTATAAATTACTCAATTTGAAATTTGTCTAGCCTGGTAATTTTTAAACCCGCTAAAGTTTATACTTGAAATAAGAAACTCTTCAATCTAACATTTTTTATCAAAAATTTTTAGATTTCCTACTTGATCCTACATATTCAATGATTGTGATTTAAATTGAATTTTAATCTAAATGGTCCTTGGAACAGATAAATTCAAAATAAAATTTTGCGCCTGATAAACTAAAGTTGAATTATGGAAAGAATGAACATTTTTAAAAGTTTTTAGGCTCATTTAAAATGTAAATCTGCCGTGGTCAAACTTGGTGCAAAAAGTTGCAAAATTTCAAAAAATGATATAAAACAACACATTATTTAAAAATTCAAAACAAGAATATTTTTCTAAATATTATTAAAATTGATTTAAATATGATAAATAATGATTTTGTTTCAAATGTTGTATGTATTAACATGTTATTAAAATTTTGCGACTTTCCTGTAACTTTTTTTGCACCAAGTTTTATCCTATGGAAGAACATGAGAAAAAATTTCAAGAAATGTCTTAACAATTATGCATTTATCAATTTTTTTACGTGTCCAAGAACTTTGAAAAGTGTACATTACTTCAAAAACATATTTCAGTTTTTCGATAACATAGAAAATTGTCGTTTTTTTTTGCAATATATTTTTATCAAATTGACAGTTTGCCTTCAACTTGGGCTTATTAGATGCATAATAATTTCTGCAGACTCATTGGTATTATAGGTAATTTAAAATATTGTAATATTATGAAAATTAAGGCATTTTAGCAACAGATCTAAGAAAAAGGCGTGTAGATCATTTGACTTGGCGCTGTACTTATTTGAATTTAGAAATAATTCAATTTTTAATTGTTTTGCTTTAAAAATGGTCAATTATTAGTCAGCTTGCATATTTTTAAATGATCTATGGTGTATGACTTTGTGAAGCTCTTCGCATAGGATGATTGCTAGAGGGATTGATCAGCGACCTGTGTGAGAGCGGTATTACGGAACGAGCGTGCTGCTGAAATAAGCAATCCAGGAACTGTAGATTTATCTAAAATTTATAATGTGCAGAATTCCTGAAAATAAAACCAAGAATTTAACGAGCAAATTTGGCTTGATTCTAGAGTGTCAGGAAGAGAAAATCCTGATTTCGTTGCTATTCACGCCTGCTAGAGTTTTTTTAATTATTTTTTTTGCCTTAATAAGAGTGCTGTATAAGTGCCGAAACGTTGGTAATTATTTTTCACAAATGTTTGTTATTGTGATTTGATAATAATAAAAATAAAAAAGACGAAAGAAATAAAAAGAGAAAGATGGGGATTTGGTAGTTGCCTTCTCGTTTTTCTTTCCTCGTTTTTATTTTGTTCAAAAAAATAATTTTTTTCTTGTCTTTTTTAGATTTTTTTTTCAAATGACAATAGGAACATTTTATGGCAATTGTCCAAATTTGATCGTTGGTATCTTAGTTCTATTTTCAGAAATTGTGCACATTAAGTTGAATATTGGACATTAAATAGGATTTTAATCTCAGTTAAGTTTCATAAATTGTAAAATATATACCACCCTTTTATCACTTGTCTTATATGAATTTCTTGATCGCCGGCAGTATAACATCCCGAAAGAAATTTGTCTCAATGGTATAATAATAAAGTTATTTTTAATGTTTCTTTTTATTAAATTTGCTTTTGTAGGGGTATCATCAAAGTTCGGGAGTTTTTAACTTTATTTACAATATTTTAAATTTTTTATAAATTATTTTAAAGAATAAAATTTTCCTTTGTGAGGTTTTGATTTGAAATGATAAAAATCAAAACAAAGGAAATGTTTTTTAATTACAATAACCAATCGAATTATCTAATATTATGATTCTTTAAGGAAATCAAAAATTATAACTTATCTGCATAATTTGATTTTAAACCTTTTTCTTAGAATAACTGGTTTCGGGATAGGCAAAGTGCTCAGGAACCAAACAAAAGAATTTCTCAGAAAGATCATATTAAATTCATTTCTTACTAGCAGCCATTCAATTCTAAAGGGTAGAGCATTGGAGGCAAACAATGCATTCTCTACGAGAGTTATACTTTGATGTTTGATGACTGTTTCCTCAATTTGTCTCCAGCCTTCATTGAAACTCGTAGAGTCAAAGAATTGCTAGAAATTATTTTTGTTATTTCATCAAATGTTGTAATCATTATCATTTTTTGTGATAAAAGTGAAATCCCAATCACTTAAATAGTTTATCTTACTATTATTATTGTAAAAAACATTTCAGTGTTGAAATGTTGTCACAGGCTTATACTGCCCAACATGTCGAAGGCATTTTTTGTTAGAGTTGGGTTTTTTATTTGAGCATTTTTGCACGGGGCTGTCCCGGTATATATCATCAGTCACGGACGCATTTTTATAAAGCAATCAAGTGATCTGATGAGAGCAGTCTGCCCAGACATATAGGACAAAGCCTGGTTTTTACCCCATCATTGACGGACTGGGTTGCAGTCAAGTACACGATGGGGGGACCTACAGCTTAAGGTGGGTTCCGATCCACCAGAACCTCGGTAAAGGTACATTGAAAAATTTCTACAGGTACCGGCTCAAGGACCGAACCCCGGACCTCTGAGGTGAAGTCCTAGTGATTATTATTATAAAAAAACATTTCAGTGTTGAAATGTTGTCACAGGCTTATACTGCCCAACATGTCGAAGGCATTTTTGGTTAGAGTTGGATTTTTTATTTGATCATTTTTG
>NC_046658.1:83335264-83339308 GCF_010883055.1 Belonocnema kinseyi | reverse complement strand
GTAACTGTATAACTTGTGACTCACACAGTTTTTTGACATCTACAACGCCCCTACCCCCTAAATGTCGTGGTAGAACTACCCTTTCAATCGCTGAATTTCTGTCCACCGAGGTGGCTCGGTTGGTTAGAGAGCCTCGGTCGCTCAGTTGGTTAGACACTTGGACTTCACCTCAGAGGTCCGGGGTTCGATCCCTGAGCCGGTACCTCTGGAAATTTTTCAATGTACCTTTACCGAGGTTCTGGTGGTTCGGAACCCACCTTAAGCTGTAGGTCCCCCCATCGTGTACTTGACTGCAGCACAGTCCGTCAATGATGGGGTAAAAACCAGGCTTTGTCCAATATGTCTCCCTACCGAAGTTGTTCCCCCTACCGAAGGTGTTCCCCCTACAGATGGTGTTCCCCCTACCGAAGGTGTTCCGCGTTGATGTCGCGGTAGGGCTTGAGCTCTCCTCTCAATTAACTTATTTCGCAGGTCAATCTGTTTATTTGTTTTTATGATGATAAAATTATGATTTTCTTGAGATTCTGATGAAAAAATTAAAAAGATTTTTGATAATTTCAAATATATTAAATCATAATTTCAACAACCAAAAATTAAAAAAAAGTTAAAATATTTCTAATCTCTTCATAAGGTCTCAAATTCCAACATATTTGTTAAGATGACTCGAATAAAATTATTCCTAAAATTGTTTAAAAACCTTCCGTATTCGTTTTTGTTAATTTTAGGAAACTTTTGTAATATTTTTAAATCTTTCTAAACATTCTCTTTAAATTAATGTTTTAAAGTAAAGTATCACTTTCATTTTGCCTTCAAATTTCCTAGATTCTTTTTTTTTGTAATTTTGAAATTTTTTCGGAATATTCTCAAATCTTTTTAAATAGTCTTTCAAATTTTTTTTAATATCTTAAAAAGCTTCTAAATTTTGTTCCCACATCTTCAAAAATCTATACTTTGATTTAAATTAGTTGAGAGCTTTTTTAGTTTGAGATTTCTTTTCTATATTTTAAAAACTTCTTCATATCTCTAACACTTATTTGAATATTTTCTTTGAAATAAACTTTATAATAAAGAATTTTTTTAAAAAGTCTTAGATTTTCCATTTTCTTTTTCGACATATCTTGAAATCTTGGAAACTTCAAATTCTATAAAATTCAAAAGAACAAAGTGAAAGCAGTAATTTAAATTCACATGCACGCAGTATAGGTGACCAATCCGGTTTTCAACGAAATGAGTGCACTATTTTCGAGAATTTTATTCCGTCAATTTTATTGGATACGATGAAACTTGTTTTATTGATTACGTGGAATAGAAAAGTCTTGCAACAATTTATAAAATAATATTAAATAAATAATTAAAATAATATAAATAAAATATAAATAAACAACATTATTAAATCTAAATATAAAGATTATTTTTTTTTAAACATTATTTTTAGAGGTACGGAAGATTTAAGAAGCATTTAATTTGTCTGATAAGACGATTATGACTTCGCTCGTTTTAGTTTTCTTATCAGAACTATAGATCTAATTAAAATTCAGGTCATACAGAAGATTAAAATTAGTCGGTTCTACTCTTAAGGTTGGAATAATAAAATGCGGATATGAAAATGAAGTCATTCACTTGGTTTTTAAACTAAAAAGGATAATATTTTAACCACTAAAGCAATGCATTTTCAACTAAATTGATGAATTTTTCAACCAAAAAGACGAATTTTAAATAAAAAAAGAGTTTTCAGGTACTTTGAATCAAACAATGCGTTTTTAATTATAAAAGAGGTCATTTCAAACCATAAAAAAGATTAGTACTCTAAAAAAAATTGAACCAAAAAACATACATTTTCAATTAAAAATGGAAAAGTAACATGTTTGGTTAAAAATTAGTTTTAAACCAGAAAAAAAGCGATTGTTAAGTAAAATAATAAGGTTTTAAACAAAATATGAATCATCAATAATAAAATTAATTTTTAACAAAATAATTCACTTTTACCAAATTAGTTGAATTTTCATTAAAAAAAACAATTTTCTACAAAATAGTTTAACTTTCAACCAAAGATAAGGCTTTGCAATTAAAATTTGAATCTTCAACTAGAATAGTTCATTTTTCAGTTAAAGAAATTAATTAAAAAAAAATGAATTTTCAATCAAAGATTAATTTTCAACTATAATGATAAATCTACGGACCAAAAAAATAAATTTAAATACAGTTAAATTCTACACAAAACAAGACATTTTTAACAAAATAGTTGAATTCTCAATCAAAGAAGATTGATTTTTAATCAAACAGTTGAATTTTTTACCAAGAAGTATTTCAGTTGAATTTTCAACATAAATTAAATTTTCTGCCACAACAGTTAAATACAGACCAAATAATTAAATTTTTAACTACAAATATAATTATCAGGAGAAGGCAACTGCAAAATAAAGAAATAAGAGTAGAAATCAAGGCATATAAATTAATAATAATTACTGATACGTAGTTTTGGCTGCAAAACTTAATTTTCAAAATTCTCTCATTTTTCCTTGACCAATTTTAGATTTTCGCTGATTATATTAGCCATTAAAAATCTGAATTCATAAAAAGTATATTTCATTTTTAGCTTAAATAAATTAAAAAACAGGCTTTTTCTCAAAACTCGGGACTTTTCCCTGACTTTTCCTGGTACATATTTAAGGGAATATAAAATGATTATAATGTTGATTTCTGAATCTTCATTCTGCTTCTTGGACTTATCTTTCTATATACACAAACATAAATATCGTTTCTTATCTCGCATATCCACACACCGGCCGCCAGCAGGTGCTTGTCAAGAGTTGAAGCTTGAAGCACTTTCTTGGGACTCGCAATTATTGAAAGTATGCTTGTACTTGGCGTAAATGGTTCATGCAAAGTCCTGGTCAAAAATAAGGACAAATAAGATAGCGTGACAGCAGAAAAAAATTGATCTTGTTTTGCATTGAAGTGCTGTTGTCATTAATTTGACACTAAAAGCAAGAGTGATTAAGGCAAAGTGAAGATTAAGAATTATCATTCTAAAAGCTTCGAGAGCTCTTATCATTATAATGCCTTAAAAAATAATTTAAGTTATACTATAGAAATAATGAAATCAGGGTGGCTATGAAAATCTTTAAAAAAAGCTGTGGTTCTTTTTTAAACTCCTGAAAAAGATTCACAAAATAAGAAAGTTTAAAATTGTTCAAATTGAAAGTTGGAATACAAAATTCAAATTTAAATAAAACAATTCGGGAAAAAATAAACAAGATCTTACATAAAGCAACCGAGACTTAAAAATTCTTCTCCGTTAAGTTGTTCACAAGATTCTAGAGTTTCAGTTAATTTCGCATTAAGATGAAAATGTGATACATCACCGGAAGCATTTTTTTCACAAAAACATCTAGCGCTTAAATTTCTCTACTAGTGGAAAGTAACTTTTGAAAGTCCAAAAATAATTGTTCCGATGAATATTTGATTTTTGCAAATATATACAATACGATAGTATACCCTTGTAGTGAGAGGTTCCTTATTCCAAAGAAGACGAAACTTCTTTTCGGGAATTTTTTTTAACGAAGTTAAACTTCTTTGTATACAAAAACTAAAAAAATCTTCAAGTTAGCAAAGATCGATCCAAATTCTGGTTGAGGGTCGAAGCGATTACCGAAATAAGAATTTAAGTTGTGCCTTCGAGGTCTGAAGAAAATCAGTAGCCAATAAAACACCTTGACGGACTGGACAATGAATTGCACAGAATGCGTTCAATTGGCCATCTGTTCTCAGTGTAAAGCAAAAAGACGAGTCAATCGACAAAGTGCAAAGATCGATGCCAGGAAATACTTTACGGCGAATCTAGGGTTTAAGTACCAGTTCACGAGTCAAGTGCCTTGACTATAGCACCCTTCTCATACTTACAGGGAACTCTTCAATCTCTGGAACGGGAACAAACTACGAGTCAATGGAACTGGTGGATAATTCAATATTCATTTGAAATTTCGAGAGCTCTTTAAAGGAGTTCGCCATACATATTATGCATTGTCTTTAATTGAAATAAGA
>NC_046658.1:83318575-83335164 GCF_010883055.1 Belonocnema kinseyi | reverse complement strand
GGATATTTAAGGAATGAGCGAACCAAACATGATAAACCCATTAGAGATTATTCCTAAATAATTAGACAAATGATCTATCTCAAAGAAACAAGAGATAAGAGAAAAATTCAAAAACTATCATATAGAGAAAAGCATCTAATTAAGAATTTAACGGGAATTTTGCAAAATTAATATCAAATATAATTCAATTGATAAAAGAGAATTATGCTGAATTCTTGGCAAATTAATTTCACAGGAAGCAAGTAACTTTAATGACCCAGGCGGAAAAATTATATATAGTTTATATATAGTGTGAAGTTTTATATATACAGGTTTAGTCATTTAAATTGGAAGCATATTTTTTTGAAAAAAAAACATTAAACAAAACAATCATTTTGTTTTTCATTTAGATAATTCTTTATTTTAGTTCACTCTTTAGTTCATTCTTCTGTAATTACATACATATGAAGGGCCAACCGAGTCGTTTTTATTTTTTTAAACTATGAAACCGCTACAATCATTTCCCCAAAGTATATATTGAATACTTGAATGTGAGCATGATATAGGAAAAAATGGTTGTTATTCCAAAAGTACTTCCTATCAAAAAAATGATTTAAAAATTATAATGAAGTTTTTCGTCCCCGGGTAATCAATAGAATTGGTTCAATTTGGGGTCAATTTATCTCATATGGGGAGCCTCTTATCCCTGCAATATGGATCACATCCGAGCGGGGATACCCAGACCATGCTTATCCTGCTACGACCTTTTAACCAAAAAATTGGATAAATTCCAGAAAATAGAGAAATATTCCATGAAAATTAAGGGATTAAGTAAATCCCATGAAACTTAGTGAATTTCTCTTATTCACATTGCGATTTTCCTCAAAAAGTTTAACATTTTTCCGAGAAATTTGGAGACATTTTCCAAATGTTAGAAACTTAAGTATATAAGCCCCCCCCCCAATTTATGGAAGTTTTTCAATTTCGTAGAATTTTTCGAAAAATTGGAAACGTGTTAAAATCATTTATTCAAATGATATTTCCGAGATTTTTTTTCTTGATTTATATTGATCGTAAAGTAAATTTAGAAAATTGGAGAAAACAAGTTTAATAATTATTAATTATTTGATATTTAACGTCTTTTGGCAGCTACGAATTTTTCCAATTCCAACGAAATGTAATTTTATTTACAAAGGTTAAAAAGTTTATCAAAAATTTTTGAGGAAGACTCTCAAACTTTACTGTAATTTAACTAACTACTATTTTGCCGAAATTTCCCAGAAAATTGTTACAGTGTATGAAAACAATACAAAAAATTTTTTGTTATCATAAAATATTTGTGCCCTAGTATTAAATGAGATCTATTGAAAACTTCTGAAACCTTTTAAACCTTTGTAAATTTCTTAAAGTGTCTCAAAATTCTGAATGTTCATGAAATCCTATACATATTTCTGAAACCACATAAAACCCCTTGATTTAATTTCAAATACTTTTAAAAACTTCAAAATTCTTTCAACCATGTCATAATTGAGTGACAGATCCTTGAATCTCGTGAAATCTGATACATTTGTTTTAAATCATTTAAAATACCTCATCATTTTTTAAACCTGTTGGAATTACTTGAAACTGTATTTTTTTAAAACATTTTTCAATTCCCATAAATAATCTGAAATTCCTTCAAATCTTATAAAACCCTATGAAACCCCTCGAAAACTTGAGAAATAAATTGAAATTTAAAATTGAATTTGGAACTGATGTTTTGTAATATTCGGTAAAATATTTTAAAACTCATTTATAATTCAATAAGATTCTGTGAAATCACATAAAATCCTTTCATAGGCCATGCAATCACAAGAGATTTTTCGAAAACTCTTCATATATTCTTAAAGCACTTGAAATCCTTAGAAAATGTGTACATTCTTTGTAACAGTTGAAATATTTAAAAAATTCATAAAATTAATAAAAATTCCTCGAAATCTTGTAAATCACTTGAAACAATTCTAAATCCCTCGAAGTATTTCCGAAATAAATCATTTTTATTTATTTCATAAAATAAAGTTATTTCTCTTATAAAAGTAGAGAATTTGAGATCTATATTTGCAAGAACAATGAAACATTTTGCCACCATAACGATTGAAAATTAAATTTGCAGCTTTAACAAATTTAAAAGTTTGTAGCGGAATTAATTTTTAAATTTAAAATGTAATAAATGAAGAAACTTCAAGTCATTCAAACACCGATTGGGTTTCAATAATAATAAGAGCGAGATTTCCGAAAAATTTCGATAAACCACTTTTTTTTAGATAGATTCTTTGGAAAAACACAAATTATTTCACTGGAATATACACTTAAGATGAACTTAAATGGGATTCTCACGGTCCAAGCATAGTTTTAAATGAATTAATTCAAAATGCTGGTATTTTAAAATGAAACCTTTTTTTTTGCTTCAGGCAACAACCTTAGTACATATTATCACCAATGCGTGCAGTAGCATGATTGGAGCGATACTGAGAAAGGTTCTACATTTCTCAAGAATATTACTTTAACGAAAATCTACAAATACGAGTCATAAGGTGTAGAGTATTTAACCACAATGTACCTTTTTTAAAATTAATGTTGTCAAAAATAAAGAAATGAATAAAACTTTTAACAATCAGTCATTTTACAACGTTCAACCAATGATAGTGAACATAAGTCTATATTAGTCGAAGAAATACAAATAAATATTTGTAAACATGATAAATTTAATATCCTTTATGGTTTGAATAATGATAAGCAGAGTTTCATTTTTCAATCTGAAACTAGAAACTGAGTAATTATTACCAGATCACTACGTCAACATTCTTGAAAATTCACATTTTCTTCTTACCAAAGCAAATTCAATAGATATCTACTCATAATTCTAAATTATGATGAATCCCAATTGATTTATATTAAATTCAAAGTTGATTCTAACAGGGTATTTACAATGGTGGCTAGGTCACTTTGTAGAGTAGATTATTTGAATTCATTAAAATTTGCTACAATAATATTTTCAAAGATTTGGATCACAACATTTGAAACAATATTTTGCACAACTAGACGAATTTTTTCCAAGAAATCTATTAAATATATTTAGATCAGAAGCATCGACCTTCAAATTGTTTATTGCAACAAATTTTAAATTAACGCCATCGTCTGATACACCTGTTCAATGCACGGAGTAAAATGAATGGTCAAAGCTAGATGGCCAAAATTGAGAATACCAGTCTGTGCTTCTAAATCTAGATCGTCTAAAGAGCATTCCAGAATTTTTTCCACACAGTCAGAGTGACTATTATTTAATGGCCAGTCTGGCTGTCAGAAGAAAGTCAGACTCACTGCCAGGGATAATCGAGGTATCTTTTTGGTAGGTCAATACGATCATCTTATTTTCACTCATATCGATCATTCACGGAAGAGCAAATGAGCAAATGACCCCGTGCACAAAACACCATATTGGGAACAGCAGAATGATTTGCTGGCGCCGAGATTATCCAAAATTAACTTTATAGGGGTGCATTATTTTCGCTATAATTTTTTCAAATTTGTAAAACAAACTTTAACCCCTAAAAAATACCCCTGTCCGGAAAACACCAGGGCGGGGCCAGCGAAACGTTTCGCCGGCCCCGACATTGACCAAAATCAAATCTATATGGGCAAATTACTTTTGTTTTCATTTGTTCAAATTTGTGCAACCAAATTCAACCCCGAAAAACTATCCCCTGTGCGGAAAACAGCATGGCGGGGCCAGCGAAACGTTTCGCTGGCCCCGACATTATCCAAAATCAAATTCATAGGGGTGAATTATTTTCGCCTCAATGTTTTCAATTTTGTTCATCCAACTTCAACCCCTAAAAACTACCCTCTGTGTGCGAAACATCATGGTGGGAAAAGCAAAATGATTTTCTGGCCCCGAAATCGTCCAAAATAAACTTTATACGGGCTCATTACTTTCGCCTTAATTTGTTCAAAACTGTGCAACCATTTCAACCCCTAAAAACTACCTCCTCTGTGCGAAACACCATAGCGAGAAAAGCAAAATGATTGGCTGGTCCCGAAATTGTCCAAAATCAAGTTTACATGGGCGCATTATTTTCGCCTTAATTTGTTCAAATTTGCGCAACCAGATTCAATCCCTAGAAGCTATCCCCTGTGAGGAAAACAGCATGGCGGGGCAAGCGAAACATTTCACTGGCCCCGACATTATCCAAAATCAACTTTATTTGGGCGAATTATTTTCATCTTAATTTGCTCAAATTTGAACAACCAACTTCAACCCCTAGAGCTACCCCCTGTGTAACATGACATAAATAAGTAAACTCCTCAAATATTTACAGGGGCCATTTGACATAACCATACATCTAATATCTCGGATATTTCACTTGAACATTTTGGATGTTGCCGAGTAACATCTCACTTTATAAGATCTACAGATGCTAACTTTGAGCATCTAGATTGTTGTCCTATAGTTTAATATAAAATATGTCAACCCTGAACATCTACATATTCCGTTTGAATGCCCAGTTTTCTCCGTGTAACAATTGAAACAATATTCAACACAGCTGGAAGAAATTCGTAAGAAAAAAATAAATGAATGTTCATTAAAATAAATAGAAGCTTATAAAAATTACTATGTTTAAAAAATATTTCTTGAAGTTTTTGATTCCTTGGAATTGTCGTCTTTTAAGGTTTATTTTGAAAAGTAGATAACCCTTAGATGCCCAAAATATCTTTTCAAGCTCAAAGAAAATAATTTTTTTACACTCACATCTCAGAGGTATTTGAAAAAATGGTTGCATTTACATTTTAGATTCTCTAGGCCTATCAAATTTCATGGAAGAAAATCTCTGTCTATTTCACTAAAACATTAGTATCGGGTAACAACGTTAAAACTAGCTGTAAATTAAATTCAACGTTCAAATTTTTTTATTTTTTCAACAATAATTATTGTTGCAAACAATAAATAGTTCACGAAATAGATAAAATTATACAATTAGAAAATATTTAAACTGCCATAATTACAGTTTTAAGATAAACAGGCATGGAAAACAGTTTTATTATGAATACGTATTTAAGTTAAATAAATAATTTTTTGCAGTAAGTTTATCAAACGTTGATTAATTACAGAACGTTCCATTACAAAATTTAATAATTTATAATAATTGTCGTATTAAATAAAGGCAATAAAAGAAGCTACTTCCTTTAACGTAATAATGTCGAATTTGTGAATTTTCAAATATAGAGGAGATTACCCAAATATGAGATACCAACTCTGTTTGGCGTGATTGTCGGAATTCTATGTACTGAATTTAAAAGTAATATAGGTCATTTTAAAAGAAATTTAGTTTGTCATAAGGAGCTCAAATAAAACTTTTCATTAAAAAATTTTTTATGCTGAAAATACAACAAATGTAAAAAAGTGCTTTTTCCAAACTCACCAAACTATTCTCATAATATGAGATGCCCCAGGAAATAGCTAATAAAATGGAAAATAAAGTCTTATTTTTAATGAAAAACTTTATTCTATGTTTACGAAGTATAAATTTACTGCTATTTAGATATATTTAGTTTTTGCAGTAACCATAAACACTTTTGTAACCAATTTCACCCGCGCAGCCGTAGTGTTATAAAAACTACAGGTATCTCATATTATGAGAACCACACCGTGCAACTATGCACTTACTATGCTTGACCTGTACAATAAAAAACGTCAACACCATCGATATTTTCCTACTTAGTTATTCAATCCCTATCACTCCAGACAAACTTTACTGCTAAATATATATTTAATGAATAATAAATAGGGTTTAAAGAATTCTCTTCCAAGAACTCGACCACCATCGATTTCACAAAAAGTTCGCCTTGATCTTCAGAAGACCAGTGAACAATGGACTATAATAATATTAATATTGACTAACTTTCAAGAAGCTTGAATGAAAAAAATACACTTTAATTCTGGTTGTAATTTTTTGGTAGGTAAGTAATGAGAAGAAACAATATGGGTAATCATGAAATCAATTAAAAAATTCAAATTTTTCAATTTGATATTTATTTTATACATAAGAGGGATTTGGTGTTTTTGAAAGCAAAGTTGAAGTATTATACCACTACAGAAAAACAAGGTTTTCCCCCATAAATGTTTTCACATGATTTACGGCTCGCGTCGGAATCCAGTCTCATGGTAAGTTTAATCATAAAAAATATGGTGTGGTCCTTCGCTCTTTTCGGCTTTGGTGATTGAAAGCGAGCGAAACTTCTTTGCACTGATCGCATAATCTCTCATCGTGATAAGAGAAGTGGATACCATCCATGAGAACCAGTCCCATCTCATTTTTAAAAATTAAATTTACTATGAATAATACTAAGCTTGCGGCTTTTTAAATGATCAGTAGCATTACATGCAAAGGTACCAGTGTATAGAGGTACATTAAGCTAGCACCTCCACAATCGAATTTTTGAATTTTTCATAGCTCAGAATTTTGGGCTTTTTTGGGGCTTTTTTTGGACTACAATAAAAATTTTTGGGCTCCTTTACTTTTTTCAAAAAATCAATTTTCTTGTGGAGGTGCCAGCTTACATTAACCCAGCACCTCCACTTCTTTAAATCACTGAATAATAAAAATTCAATTACACCAGAATTTTGGGCTTTTTTTGGGCTCTTAAGATCCGCAAAAGAAATTTTCCACAAACCAACCCTTAACTTCCAAAATCAACCCCCTTCAAAAAAATCAAAATTTTCAGTTATTTATTAACGGGATATTTTTGGGCTTTTTTGGGTTCCCAGAAAATACCCACTTCAATTTTTGGGCTCCAACCCTTACAGTAAAAAATTAACCCCATTGAAACACGCACATATGAAATTGTGAAAAAATAACTTTTATTACATTTTAGAGCTTGAATAAAGTATCTGATTCTTGGGATCCTCGAAAATAACCGCTACGATTTTTGGGCTTCAACCCTTAACGTCAAAAATCAACCCCTCTCTACCACGTAAATACAACTTTGTCTGCAAATAAATTTTTGTAGCATTTTTTAATGGAAATACAGTCTCTGATTTTTGGGCTGCTCGAAAATACACGCTACGATTTTTGGGCTTCAACCCTAAAGTCAAAAATCAACCCACGTTGATACTACTTTGTCAAGAAATCAATTTTTCTAGAATTTTTTAATGGAAATAGAGTCTCTGATTTTTGGGCTCCTCGAAAATACCCGATATGAATTTTGGGCTTCATCCCTTAACGTCAAAAATCAACCCCTCTCTTCCACGTAAATACAACTTTGTCTGCAAATAAATTTTTCTAGAATTTTTCAATAGAAATACAGTCTCCGACTTTTGGGGTCTTTGAAAGTACCCGATATGATTTTTGGGCTTCAACCCTTAATGTCAAAAATCAACCCCTCTCTTCCACGTAAATACAACTTTGTCTGCAAATAAATTTTTCTAGAATTTTTCAATAGAAAGACAGTCTCCGATTTTTGGGGTCTTTGAAAGTACCCGATATGATTTTTGGGCTTCAACCCTTAATGTCAAAAATCAACCCCTCTCTTCCACGTAAATACAACTTTGTCTGCAAATAAATTTTTCTAGAATTTTTCAATGGAAATACAGTCTCTGATTTTTGAGCTCCTCGAAAATACACGTTACGATTTTTGGGCTTCAACCCTTAACGTCAAAAGTCAAACCCTCTCTTCCACGTAAATACAACTTTGTTTGCAAATAAATTTTTCTAGAATTTTTCAATGGAAAAACAGTCTCTGATTTTTGGGCTCCTCGACAATACCCAATATGATTTTTGGGCTTCAACTCTTAATGTCAAAAATCAACCCCTCTCTTCCACGTAAATACAACTTTGTCTGCAAATAAATTTTTCTAGAATTTTTCAATGGAAATACAGTCTCTGAATTTTTGGGCTCCTCGAAAATACACGTTACGATTTTTGGGCTTCAACCCTTAACGTCAAAAATCAATCCCTCTCTACCACGTAAATACAACTTTGTCTGAAAATAGAGGACCCCGCACTAAATGTATGGGAAAATGGGTTTCGGTGGATTTAGCTGAAACTTTGTAATTTTTAAGGTTATAAGTGCCGGATGAAATATCCGTAAAAAAATCCAAAAAATGGACAGTTTTAGCGCTATGCATCGCTAAGTCACGGTTCAGATCGTGGTCTGTTATATTTTTGCCTAAACCGTTGACTCATATAGCGCGCTTCTCAAAACGATCAAACGCTAAGTGCCCAAGATTTTAACTTGACTAATTCAACACTTCCTCAAAGGCAGAAATGGAACCCGAAGTAACATTAGTAACTAGTGCGCACATACCGATAATAACATTCTACCCTTCGCAAGAGGGTTAAACCCTAAGCGCTCAAGATCAGCGAATAAAACCAATCCAAGCAACTTTAGCGACAAAAGCGATGTCACTATAAGAATCACGCATCAGAAAGTAGTCAGTAATATGTTTAGCCAAACCAATGAGTTATATTGCGCGCTTCTCGAAACGATCAAACGCTATGCGCCCAACATTTGAACTTGACTAAGCAATTCCTTTTTTAAAGACAGAAATGGTATCCAAAGTAACATTAGTAACTAGTGCGCACATCGATAATAACAGTGTACCCTTCGCCGGAGGGTCGAACGCTAAGCGCCCATGAACAGCGAATAGAACCAATCCTAGTAGCTTTAGCGACACAAGCGATGTCTGTATACGAAACACGCATCAAGAAGTGGTCAGGAACATGTTTAGCCAAAACCATGACAATATGAGTCAACACCGTTGACTCATTTAGCGCGCTTCTCAGAACGGTCAACGGTGTAGGCGAAAATATGACAGACCACGATCTGAACCATGATTTCTATGTTTACATCGCTTTTGTAACAAAATCTGTTGTAATTCGCTTTATTCACTGATCTTGAGCGCTTAGCGAAGCATAGCGCTAAAACTTACCATTTGTTTGGATTTTTTTACGGATATTTCATCCGGCACTTATAACCTTAAAAATTACAAAGTTTCAGCCAAATCCACCGAAAGCCATTTCCCCATACATTTAATGCGGGGTCCTTTATTTGCAGACAAAGTTGTATTTACGTGGTAGAGAGGGGTTGATTTTTGACGTTAAGGGTTGAAGCCCAAAAATCATAGCGGTTATTTTTGAGGATCCCAAAAATCAGAAACTTTATTTCCATTGAAAAAATCTAAAAAAATTGTTTTTTGACAAAGTTGTATCTACAAAAATTTATTTGCAGACAAAGTTGTATTTATGTGGTAGAGAGGGATTGATTTTTGACGTTAAGGGCTGAAGTCCAAAAATCGTATCGGGTATTGTCGAGGAGCCCAAAAATCAGAGACTCTATTTCCATTAAAAAATTCTAGAAAAATTGATTTTTTGACAAAGTAGTATGTACGTGGGTTGATTTTTGATGTTAAGGTTTGAAGCCCAAAAATCTTAGCGTGTATTTTCGGGGAGCCCGAAAATCCAAGACTGTATTTCCATTGAAATATTCTAGAAAAATTTAGTTGCAGACAAAGTTGTATTTACGTAGTAGAGAGGGGTTGATTTTTGACGTTAAAGGTTTAAGCCCAAAAATCGTATCGGGTATTTTCGAGGAGCCCAAAAATCAGCGACTCTATTTCCATAAAAAAATCCTACAAAAATTTATTTGCAAACAAAGTTGTATTTACGTGGAAGAGAGGGGTTGATTTTTGACGTTAAAGGTTGAAGCCCAAAAATCGTAGCGTGTATTTTCAAGGAGCGCAAAAATCAGAGACTGTATTTCCATTGAAAAATTCTAGAAAAATTGATTTCTTGACAAAGTAGTATCAACGTGGGTTGATTTTTGACTTAAGGGTTGAAGCTCAAAAATCATATCGGGTATTTTCGAGGAGCCCAAAAATCAGAGACTCTATTTCCATTAAAAAATTCTAGAAAAATTGATTTCTTGACAAAGTAGTATAAACGTGGGTTGATTTTTGACTTAAGGGTTGAAGCCCAAAAATCGTAGCGTGTATTTTCAAGGAGCTCAAAAATCAGAGACTGTATTTCCATTAAAAAATTCTAGTAAATTTATTTGCAGATAAAGTTGTATTTACGTGGAAGAGAGGGGTTGATTTTTGACGTTAAGGGTTGAAGCCTAAAAATCGTAGCGTGTATTTTCGAGGAGCCCAAAAACCAGAGACTTTATTCAAGCTCTAAAATGTAATAAAAGTTATTTTTTGACGATTTCATATCTGTTAATAAATAACTGAAAATTTTCAATTTTTTGAAGGGGGTTGATTTTGGAAGTTAAGGGTTGGTTTGTGGAAAATTTTTTTTGCGGATTTTAAGAGCCCAAAAAAAGCCCAAAATTCTGGTGTTATTGAATTTTTATTATTTAGTGATTTAAAGAAGTGGAGGTGCTGGGTTAATGTAAGCTGGCACCTCCACAAGAAAATTGATTTTTTGAAAAAAGTAAAGGAGCCCAAAAATTTTTACTGCAGCCCAAAAAAAGCCCAAAATTCTGAGCTATGAAAAATTCGAAAATTCGATTGTGAAGGTGCTAGCTTAATGTACCTAGTGTATAGGTATCCTGAACATCATGCAATTGTCATCTGTAGCGAAACTTTCTAACTAGAAATAATATTCAGAAAAAGACGATACTCAACGTGAATTCGACAGATTCTATAGAATTGTTTAAAAAAAAATCTCTGCAGGGTACTAACATAAAATATTTTTTATTTAGGTACCTCTTAAGCATTCTTTGCACTAAAAGTATGAGGAGAGTGTGGAATAAGTTTTTTTAGATTCGCTTGGAGTAAAAGATCAATAATTTCTAGAAATTTATTTAACAAATTGGGTTTGAGTTTAACCTCTCTATACTTAAAAATTTACTAAATAATATACTTCACAAAAATTTAAACAACTTCTGTATTACTATTTAGAGTTTATTAGAACTTTTTCTCACGTGAATTTATGGAAAATATTGTACAAAAGAAATTAATTTCCTATGGATTGTATGTAGTACAATATGAATATTGATAATGCGATGAACTTATTTTACTACAGACTCAAGGATAAACTCTAAATTCAAAATTTTCTGCAACATATTTTGACAAAATAATGTCAAAATATGTGCATTTCCCAAAGTGAATTCAAATTAGCCAGTGAATAAACGAGTTTTTCAAAAATACTTGAAAACTGGTTTAAGCATATTTTAAAATTATTTAACTTAATTGCACATAGACACGATGCGAATAAAGCAACAAACTTATTTGTGAATTTTATCATACAAAGAAGAAGTTATTAATATTTTATGTACGTTTTTTTTAATTTTCTTCACTGATAAGGTATAAACAGGAAGCAAACATCATCAAAACCACATGCCAAATCCTACAAACGCACGTTTTGAAGATAAAAGACTCTATTTTTTATCATTTAAATTTAGTGTATTATGTACTAAATGTACGAATAACAATACCGGAAAGTCGAAAACAATAACATTTAAAATTTTTAAACTGACTTTTTCACCATTGTTTTGATGAAATTGCAAAAATTTTCACCATATTTAGTGAAAGAGGGCATTGTTATCAGAATTATGAAGTTTAGGGTTTGGAAGAAAGCCACAAGAATGTTTTGAAATTGGAGGATTCTAAAAATGGCATTTTCATCAATCTGTAATTTTTGAAGTATGCTTTTTAATATCAACAGAATGATTTGTAGGACTTTTTTATTTACTAGTGGCATATTGGTTCGAAAATTCTCATTATCAAAGTTTTAGAATTTGAGATATAAAACAAAAAACGCTAAAAATTGGACTGAAAATTTCGAAGTTAAATTTTTTGTTTAACAACGAATAAATTTTTGCTGCAAGTGACTGTAACTGTAATTTTATCTATTTTTTAATATCTAAAACAATTCATTGAATCGACAAAATTTTTTTCTGTTAATTTGCAAAAATGCCAGTGCGCAGAAAATTAAGGAGGGCCTAATGATAACACAAATTAATTATAATTTCGTAGTAATTCGTAAAACTTCAATTTGTTTCAGTCTGGAACTTTTTGCAGGTCGGCTATTCCTTTTTTATGAAAAGAGGGAAACTTTTTTGAAAATTTTCACCCACCACCTGAAAAGTCAGAAATATTGAAACTGAGTTTTTCACCATGGGCATTATTTTTCAATTGTGGGCTTTGGGTTTGAAAAAAACCGCAAGAATGTTTTAAAATGGGCCGATTTAAAAACGTTGGTATTTTCATAAATCTCTCAGTTTTGAATTAATGTTTTTAATTTATAATCGAATTTTAGTTTAAGAATTTGTTTTTTAAAAGTTTTCAAATTGGAGATCCAAACTGAACGCGGATTAATTCTTACAATTAATGACTGTAACTAAAATAAAAATCGTTTCTTTTTCTGAAATATTAAAATTTGACGTGATTTCAAAAAATATTGTTTGCTTTAATTTGCAAGAATTTCTATCGTAGAAAAGTTAAGGAATGTCTAAAGAATTTTTAAGCACACAGTAAATTATGAATGTAATACATTATTTTGCGCCAATTATACATTGCCATATAAAACAAAAAATAATACTCTCGAAAAAGAAATTGTTTTTTTCTTTGAAAATTACTGACCTAAACATACAATGATGGCTTACGCTCGACATTAATTAAAACCATCATCTGTTGGATGTGTAAATTTAAGTGAAAAGATTTTTATCACATTTTATCTCTCGAAGCGTGCATTATTTCGTCGCTTCTTGTCAATTTTAAATAAGGGTCGGAGCGAAGTGCAAAGCTGTAATTAATTTGCCGCGTTGGTCCGCGGGCGTAACACGACAAATCAATCATATTGTACTGGATCGACGCGAGAGGTAAATTTCGAATGCAGGAAACTAAACTCGATAAAGTCGTCAGTCGAGTTAGCTGATACTACAGACGAAGGATTATTGATCCATTGATACAGTCTATGAGAAAATAAATAAATAAAAAATAGTGTTGTAATACTAATAACAAATAAGTAAATACTAATAATGGAAATAGCATTATCATACTTTTCCATTATACTACCACAGTTAATTGCGCGCAGACCGTACATAATTTTTAATACAAAATAAAAGTTGTTATTACCTACCTTTCTTAAGTTTTTGAACAGTTAAATTAGAGATAAAACTAGATTCTGAGATCTGAGAAGAAGAAAATAAGTATTATCGGTTTGTTTGTAAATTTATCATGAATATCATTTTCTTAAGATTCTTGAGAAAATTCAGAAGAATTTTTAAATAATTCAAATGTTTCGAACAACAAACTAGAAAATTGGTAAGATTTTATTTTTCAGGATTTTACCAAATATTTAACAAAATTCGAATCAGCTTAAAAGATCTTTTTAAGTTTTAAAATATTTGTATCTCGTCAAAACTTCAAAAATTCTTGAACATATTTCGAAATGAATCGAATTTTACCTACATTTTTTAAAAATTCTGCAAAATTAAAAACTGGCTTTTTAAATATTCTCTTAAAGTAACATTTAAAAATTTTTTTCAAGATTTAAGTTATTTCTTAACATTTTAAAAACTTCAAAATATCTCTTAAACTTACCGACAGTTTTTCTAAAATTGTATAATTTTGCAAAATTGAAAATTTTCGCTTTAGAATCTTTTACTTTCTTTTTTGGAATTATAGGAAACCATTCTAAATTTTTTCCAATTTTGTCGTAAAATTGATTTTTCAAAATAAAGTCATTTGAAAATTTTCTAGGAATTCCAACAATTTTTTTTGTTATTCTGTTTAAAATTTCAAAAAAATTAAAAGCTTCTGTTAAAATTTGTTGAAATCTTTTCAAGATTTAAATTATTTTCTAATCTTTTCGAATCTATCTAGATATGATCTTTCGAAATAATTTAGTGTTCTTAAAATTGTTTTCAATCATGCTAAATTAAAAAAAAGTTCATAAAATAAAAATGGTAACAACAGAATTAATTCCCAATATTGAGAAATCAATTACGATTAAATGTTTCTCTTTTATCAATAGTACTTAGAAACATTTAGAAGTACATTTTATCATGAAATAAAAATTACAAAAGTCGCAAATAATCAAATTTTTAACTTTTTAAGAAAAGGATCAATGCTGGATGTATGCTCAAATCCTGAAAAAAATATAAGAAAATTCCAGGTTTTTGCAGGTATATCATACTTGTGAAGACCTTCTAAATAATATCCAAATATGTAAAAAGGGAACTATTCATATGTAAAATTAAATAACTGTTTTTGTCATATGCGAATGTAACATAATAAATAAGGAGAGGTAATTTCATAATGGTTCACGTTTTTAGGAATTTCAAGAACATGTATAATTATTTAGGAAGCTTTCACAAAATAATGCTTTTACAGGATATTTCTCAAATATATTGATTATCATTATAGAATATTAAAATAAATTAATAATGCTATGTAAAAACATAATAAACCATTTCTTAGATTACTTCCTAAAGCTCATGAATATAAATAATAATTAGTGAAAATATTGAAAAGAAGCTTGATGTAAATAAGTATAACAAGACTATCAAGTTACCTTTACGAATGAATAAGGATTTTTACATAATTTTATATTACAAATTCAAAAAAATTAAGCACGCTCGAAAAAATGTCATGATTTTAAAAACAGTTCCCTCAAACTTTCAGGATTTTACAGGTAATAAAAATTCCCTATAAAATACTAGTGTTCCAGGTGAGTAAGAACTCTGATTTTTTCATTAAATCAAAAGATTTTTAACGATTTTTATTTAACGTTCTTCAGGCAATGATAAGGCAATTTTAAAATCCACAGGTATGGAAAATAGTTTTATTTCGTGTTTTAAACTGAGAGAGGATAATTTAATAAATATAAAAATCAGTTTTCACAAATTTATTGTGCTTACGTTTATGATTTACAAGAATCAGGAGATTTTTTTTATATATTTATACCATTGACAAAATATACCGGAAAACATTCTTTCACCATTCTTGTAGATTTAAAATAATTTTTTTCAATAGGGGTTCAGTAAAAAGAAATGATCATCCAAAGTACGTTTATTAAATAGCTGTTAAAATTTGGAGAAACGTGTATGACCCCCAAAAACATGTTTAAAAATTTACATTCACAAAAAGAGCAAAAATGTTAAAATAATATTTTTTAAATTACATTTTGCTACCGCGCAAGTTGAAGGCGTTCATGAACGAACGTCAAATTAATTATAATTTATAATGGATTATTTTACCTGTCCTAATGATTATAAAAATAAAAATAATTTGAAGATCATTGTTTTTGAAATTTTTGGGAGCATTTTTATGTTTCGGCCTATTGGATTCATGACTAATTTTTTATTTTACCTAGCCATTATTTATTAAAGTCCCAAATTCCTAATCTTGTAAAATTTTTATTATAGAATATTTTATAAATAAAATGAAACCAATTTTTAAGTTAAATCTATAAATGTGCTTTAGAGTTTCAAATATTTAGTGTAAGATAAGCGAAATAAAAAGAAATCCATCAAATTCATAAGAATTAAAGGTGAATTGAAAACAATTCAAAATCTGGAAAAATTCAAAAGTAAATGTTTTAATTTTCATGCCAGAAAGATGAGTTTTTGAGAAGGCTATTTAATTTTTAACAAGTAAAGGTATATTTTTAAACTATAAGGATGAATTCTCAACAAAAAATGCAATAATTGAATTTGCGACAAAGTAATAAAATTGTCCTCAAAATAGTTGAATTTTAAGCCAAACATAGCTGAATTTTTAAGCTACAAGGAAAAATGATTGTTAATAAAGTCGATCAACCTTCAACCCAGTAGTTTAATTTTCCGCTAAAAAAAGATAAATTTTCATCGAATAATATAATAGTTAATATTTGAACCAAAAAAGTTTTTGAATCAAAATCAATTCAATTCAACGAAAAAGATGAATTTCCAACGGAATAGTTGATCATTAACCAAAGATGGTTTATTTTTAACGAAACAGATGAAATTTTTATTCAAAAAGTTTAAAATTTCTTCTAAAAATGATGAAATTTTAAATAAAAAATACGACTGTTCAAAAAAATAGTTGACTTTCTATCCAAGAAAAATTGCAGTTAAATTTTTAACACTAAAATATGAATTTTCAATAAAAAAACATGAGTATTTAACACAATTTTTTAATTGTCACCATGCTTATTTTACCCTGATCACCAAAAAACCAACAAACGTCACCCATACTAAAAATTATAGTAATTAACCCGTCGGTATGCTATACATCATACGACTGGTAATATTCCCGGCATATAATGTACAAGCTGCGATGTTCCAATTTGGTATTTCATATTTCGTTTACGTAATTATTATATTGATTTTTTCTGCTTGAAAAAGTCGTTGCTATCTGGTAGTGATAATTGGTATGGTAGGAGTATGTAAAACTGCCCGTGCAGAAATTGCCAACTGTTTGCCTTATTTCCGATTTGGGCCAGATCGGACACACAATTTTGTGGTTGTTAAATTTGGCCCCATCTAGAGCCCGACTTAACAGCCAAGCTTGCCAGTAGATGGCGCTCCATTAATTTCGGGGACTAAAGTGGGTTGACTCCAAATCGCCCAAGTTTCAACGTAAA
>NC_046658.1:83302022-83318475 GCF_010883055.1 Belonocnema kinseyi | reverse complement strand
AATTACGTGTTGAAGACTATAATAAGTAAATTTATTAAGAATGTTAAGATGAAACCTAACCTCGAAATGAGGTTATTTATTTATAAGAAAAGTAGCAAAAGTGATATTTCATTTGTTGAATTTGAAAACGAATTAGATTAACAATAACGTCATAAACATATTTATTTTCACGTATTTTTAGGTGATTTGATATTTTCCACAATTAGGTTCAATATGGAAATTGAAAGCAACTTCAATTTAGAAATTAATACCAAATATATATTGCAAAATACTCAAATGGTTTATCATACACAAATGCTGGCTGTTATGTTGCGTTGTTTGACTTTTTCCGTTTACTCGAAAAAAAGTGTCTGACATACTCCAATTTTTTCATATCGTGATCTGTTAGATAACCTGATATTTATATACTTAAATTTCAGTTAAGGAGGTGATATATTCGATTTTAATATTATTTTGTTTAAGAATTCCTTTCAATTAAGAATAAGAAAAATAAATTATATGGGCCCGATCGGGACCAGGTATGGTTATCTGTGGGCGCAGCGCTTGGGCCCCGATTGGGCACCGCGTTTCATTTCGAGCCTGGCCCCATCTAGATAGCCTGATTTGGGCCAAATTCTGCCCGATCTGGCCCCGATCAGATCCTAATTGGAATTTCTGCACGGGTAGTCCTAAGAGGTGGCTTAAATATTGGAATATCTGTTATTCTTATGTTGCTAAACGTTTGGAATTAATTTAGAATATTATAATTTTAATAAGGTTCGTAATTTTGTTCAATAAATGTTCGTAAATGTTCGTATTTCGTAAATTCGTGACGAACTATCCCTAATTGAAATATTGTATTAATTTAGAAAATGTGTGAATGAATTGATTTGCTCGAGGCAGAAATGATTACTTGTCCCATTTATGTGATCAGCACCTGTTTTCAATTTAAAAAAAGTATAATCGTGTGATGCATGCAAATGTTCGATCAGTTCGTGTTCGGAACTTTGGAACATGAAAGGAGGCAAACATGACGAGTCCCTTCGTGTTTGAAAAAAATTAATTACGAAAAAATGTCAGTCAGGAACCGCTGTCGACCTACATGATGAATCAAGATCCTCATCTACCCCCTCTTATAACCCAGAATAAAATAAAGGCACTTCACTTCATACTTTTTAATCTTTTTCATAATATATCTCAGCGCTTAATGCACTGCCTTAATGGAGAAATAATCATTGCATACTTCAGGGCTTGTTTAAAACTTAATTTGATCCCCGCCATTTTGATCAGCGGATGCAATTGAGACATCAAGAAGAAGGATTTCTGCTGAGCAAAAAAAATTGCTTCAGAGAAAGATATTTGGAAGTGCTTGGATCCTCGAAACTTTTTATAAAGAGATTATAGTGAAACAGTGCGATATTCAGAACATGAGTTTTTCTACCTGCTGCTTCATTATTAAAAAAAAAAAATTGCACGCGAAACGAAATTTTTCCCCCGAATTTGAACTTGCAACACGAAAAGATGGATTAAAAAAAGATGAATTCTCAACGAAAAATATAATAAATGATTATTTATTTCAATTGAAAATAAAAACTTTTAATTTTTTTCACAAAATAGCCCTGAAAGGAGTTATAGATATTTTGAGGTACACAATTTCTTTTCGTATCTTGCACAGTTTGGCCAAAAAATGGAATTTGAAATTTTAGGAATAACATTTTTTATTGATAAAACCGGAATTCTTGGGCAAAAAAGTCTGGTTTAGGAATTTCTTGTTTCTTTTTATGCCTCAAAAACGTGTGCCAAAGCTCAATCCAATTTGATTAGTCTTTCGCAGACACCTCCGTGAAAATAGTTTTTTCTTACTCAAGGGGTCTCAAAATGTGGAGATTTGATAAAAACCGACGAACTCAAATTTGAAATGAAACCTTCTCATTAGGATGAGAGCGTAGAAAAAAAAAACAATTTTCAACAAAATAGTTGAATTTTTAATCAAATAATTGATTTTTTTAGAAGACAATCAACAAAAAAAGATTAATTTTAAACCTGAAAGGACGAATTTTGCATCCAAATGAACGAATGTTATGCAAAAAGTTGATTTTTTTGCAAGAAAAAGATGAAATTTCAACACAGTACTTGAATTATCAGCAAAATAAACAAAATAGTTGAATTTTCAACCATATAGTTCAATTTTCAAACTACAAAAGATAAATTCTCGACCAAAAATGTAATAGTTGATTTTTTAATATCAAATTTTAAAACTTCTACCACAAGAGATGAATTCTAAAGTAAAATGTAAAGTCGTGTTTTTAAGCCAAAAAGTAATTTAATTTTCAACCAAGAAGATTATTTTTCTACGAAAAGGACGACTTGACAAAAAAATAAATGAATTTTTAAAGAAATACTTGGACCTTATATTTAAATAAAACAATTTTTAATTATTTCCAACCAAAAACTTAAATTTTCAACTAAAAAAATTAAATTTCTAACCAAAAAGACGAAAATTCAACAAATAAAGCTTTTTTAGTCACGAATAAAAAAATTTTAATCCGAATTGTTGAAGTTTTAAGCCAAAAGGCGACTTTTCTGTTAATCAGTCGAATATTTAAATCGAAAATATGAATTTTCAACGAAAAAGTTAATTTTCAACTAAGCAGTTGCATTTTAACCAAAATACAGGAAATTTCAAATCGAAAAAGGAATTTTCAATGAATAATGTAATAATAGCCATTAAAAAAATTCTAATTTTCAATCAAAAACAGTTTAGTTCAATCAACAAACACCAATTTTCATCAAAACGGTTGAATCCTCCACCAAAGAAGATCAATTTTAAATTATTTTATTCCTTTTATAGAAGGTTCTATATTAAAAGTATTGAAAGATTCCAATCTGGTTTATGAATATTATTTTGGTAGAAATTTATAACTTTTTGTTGACTATGCATAATTTGGTGTTAAAAATTCATTTTACATCTTTTTTGGTTAAACATTCTACTATTTTTTGAAAGTTCATTTTTTAGGTTTAAAAAATTCATCTGTTTTAGTAGAAATTTAAAAAAAAATGTTATAGAACATTTTATAAAAGGAATAAAACAATTTAGAATTGAAATTTAAGAACTTCAAATGCATTATCCTTGACAGTTATTTAAAGCGTCTTTCATAGAAATTCATTGTCTTTTGCAAAGATTTTTTCAAAGTACTTGACTTTTTAATTTTTATATAGCAAAGAATTATAAGATGTTATCATTTTCTATCAAAATATAATTTGTATTTAAGCCTGAACTTAAATCTCTTTATTAGCACAACTTTTGATGAGAATTAAATTTGCGCGTCGCAATAAATAACTTATTATAAGTGTAATTTATGAAGACAATTATGATTTACGAAGGATTAAATTTGGAGATTTTCTGAGAGGAACTGAAATTCGAATCAGTAAGGCCCTCATGGCTCTAATGAAACCGTTCGGTCACGGTTAGAGCACTTTAATGGCTGTAGCTTCAGAAATTTAAGACCATAAATTTTCATCGTTTTGCAAATCGTAAGTCGAAATCGTAAGATAAAGTTGCTTGGAGACGAAGACGTTACAAGTCTTCTTCAGAATTCTTCTTTCCTCCACCCCCCCCCCCCACTAATTTTTCTTTTTCTTCAGTTGCATTTTTTTCAATTTCGTCCCGTTCCCTTTAATAAGAAGTAAAGGCCGACCAGTCATGTAACCGAGGGTTTATGATAAGCCTTATTATGCCTCTTCAATGCGAGTTCAGTTCTCGTTTTGAGGGCGATTTATAGATCGTCAGATTTTTACCAATGAGGGTGAGCTGCATCGAGGAACTTTTCGCTTACGATATATGTGCGCTTGTAAAATGTATTTTTTACGAAACCGGATTTTAATTATCTAATATTTAAATATTACATAAGGTTTAATCGAAGAATGTCACATTAGTAATGAATTTATTGATTCCAGTCTGCCTTTTAAGAGGAGTGCACGTTAAACGTAGAATTTAAGCAAATGTTCCAAAAAATATACTATACAGTACCGGTGGAAATTACCTACACACCTATTTTTTCACCTGTTGATAAAGTCCTTACATTTTTATAACATTAACTTTAAATTTTTTACTTAGTTGAACGAGAGACAATCAAATTCTGCGTCTAACAAGACCAAGTTAAAGGTTTCATTTGAGCCACTTGGGTCTAAAATGAACTAGCGGTCTAAATAAACAAATTTTTCATATTTTGTAATTACTAATATAGAGAACAGAAAACTATAACAGACGCAATTTTTAAAAAGAAAAGAAAGAAAATTTTTCTGCATACTGGTCCCAATAACCAAATATTCCTCATTTTATGGGGCGAATATAAAATCGCAGGTTCATGGTTTGAATAGATTTTTTAAAGTGAAAATAGTTATCATGTCTAAAACTTCTTTATCTGCTTTTAAAGGTGATACTCTATAGTATTTCGCCAAATTATTATGATATTTTTATAATATCTTCCATAGATTCAACCTTTAGTGTCAAACTTGGAGTAAATATGTAGCAAACTTTTAAACAATAATTTCATTTGTGGTTTAAAAAATGCAAAACAATTATATTTTTACTCATATTATTAAAATTAAAATTTGAATTTTCATCAACATTTGACATAAACTGGGGAGGGGGGTCAAATTTTACATAAATCTAATACCTTCTCTGATGAGAATGTGAAAATGAGTTTCCAACAAATTACAGTAAAACTCGAAAAAAACGCCGTCTTTGGGGCTGGAGGAGGTAAGGAACAAACGAAGGTGGAGTTCATCCAACTAAATAATTTGTTTGAATAAAATTATGACTGTTTAACTAGAATAGTTACATTTTTTATCGAAATAATTAATTTCAAAAAAGGGAATTTTGAAACAAAAATCATGAATCGTCAACAAAAACGTAATTTTTTACCAAACTAGTTCAAGCTTTAAACAAGAAATTGAATTTGCAACCAAAAAGTATAGATTTGTAACGAATAATCTGATAATATTAAATTTCAAAAAAAGATTGTAATTTTTATTAAAAATCAATTTATTTTAACAAAAGAAAAAACAGATTAAAAAAAAGTTAAATCCTCAACAACAACAAAATTAACTTTAAACCAAACAGTTGCCTGACCAACTTTTCATTTTCTCTGGCTATTGATATTCAAAAACCGAAATTGTGATCCTTTCCCCAGACCAATAAAATGTCATTTACTCAACGAATTGTTCCTCAAGGAAAAGAAATTCTTTTCCCAGGTCAATTAAATTATAAAAAGATAACATCATGCCTGGTGTATTATTCAATCATAATTCCATTAAACATGATTGATCCAGTAAAACGTTTTTCTGAGTCCGTTAACAGATCGTATTGAGTTTTCGACTTTTTAAGAGACATGAATTATTGGCTACATGTAATTACCAAACAAGTGAATGCATGTTCCACCAGAGGATCACCTGTATTTTATGATAATTTTCATTCCAGGTTTCAATTTCGATTAAAAGGATCATGATGAATTATAAACTCATGAAGATCAGCCCCACAAAAAAGGTAGCGACCGCAATCGAGTTTTCGGTAGGACCAAAATGCTTTTAATGGACACCCAGAAAGCCCTCAGAGTCCATTTTGCAATTAATGGCGTGTCCGTAATTTTCGTCAGCTTCAAATGAGTGCATGATGTTCCACCTGGAGTTCTGTAAGACGACTCGTCCTAATTGCTTTGTGCACATATTTCTACCAGTGAAACAGGATTTTTGAGCGGTGTTTTGTTGAGGCTGTAGCCTTGATTATATATTAATGACTAATTGACTATAAGCTCGATTGCCAGCTCATTCATCTTTAATTCGGCTCAACTATCATCGCTATGGCCAACCCTTTAACCTAGTAATTTCCAGTGAGAGAAATTGTCTAGGCTGGTGACTAATTACCTAGATCTAGTGCTAAAACATTCCTACAAAAATTAATTTAAATAAAACAAGAAAAATGTTAATATTAAAAGGAGAAACATATAAAAAGAATTAATTGTTTATTTTAAAGTTTTGGAACATTATGTTCAAGTATTTGAAATAAGTTGAAAATTTTCAAGAAAGAAGTTTATAGGGTGTCTAGCGAAATTTCTTGTTCAAGTTCCCGGATTTCCCATTACGGAATGTTTTCCCCGGCTTTTTCTTGTGGCATAAATGTCTTAATTTCACACATCATTATTACTTAAAGGTTTAGGATAAGTTTTGAAGCAAATAGATTGAAATTAAAAGTCAAATCATTGTGTGTATCAGAAAAATGAGACACTCATTATTTTTAACTAAAACTACAAGCAAGGCGAGACACACTTTTGAGGGTATGCAAGATATCTAAAACAATGGACTAAGAAACGATTTTACAATTTAAAATGATTATGACTTATTTTTTAAAAAGTTAAGATTTTAGGCGAATTCAAGAAAATATACCGTTTTATGCATACTTTTTCTCCAAACTTTCTGAAATAGTGGTAAAAAATGCTTAAGTTTAATATCATTAAATGCAAGAATACGCCAGAAAAAAACAGAACAAGAAATTTGTCTGCGTTTGACATTTATGATGCTGGTATTAGCAGACAAATTTATTGCCTATTTTATGTTTTGGTTAGTCATTTGCAAACATTTTACATCTTATTGGCTGGTAATAAATCGACAACGTTCAACTCGTTACGCGCTTTTACCATTGAATCGTATAATATTATTATATCATTAAGTCATGCCATTTACCTTTCGGGGTAGGCGTGACTCCCTCGATGATGGAGGGATTAATGTAGGAAAGGGGGTGTACATTCAATATAATAATAGTACTATAAATATTAATAATAAACTATTTTTCGCAGAGAAAAAAATTTCGAATATAAATTTATTTATACCGGATTTCCTGGCTCGCTAGAAAACTATTTTTGAAAATTATATAAGATATGAAGAAACAAGTAAAAAAATATTATTCAACTGCGAACGACTGCATCTTGATATTCGAACGCCTCTCATTTTTTGAAGTTGGGTTTCAGAGTGCTTAAATTAAAAAATTCTGGATCCTTCTAGCGGTAAAATTTATGTATAGCGATATCGCGAGACCTTTTGAACCGTGTAATCATCCTTTTTCCAGTAAGCTTTTGAGTTTATCAAGCAGTGTTTCAAATCAGGAGAAGCATTTCGCGTAAACTATTTTTAGTGATATTTTCATAGCTTCAAAGAGCTGCAATGCGTCTTGGTGTCTGGCAAATTAGGAGAGGATTGAATAATACTGAAGCACATTAAACGTCTGTAAATCAGGGAGAGATATAAGTTTCTGAATATGCATGATCCATCTCATTTTCGCTTGATCGCGTGAATCATGTGAAATGCTCTTGCCTCTCGCGGTGAAACTGATTCCAGCAATTTGTTTTTTTTTTATCTTTCACGCTTCCTCGATTTCCGCCTTCTGTTTGGCATTCTTGGTTCAAATTATAGGACGAGAAAAGAAATTCCTTTTTGATCTTAATGAAACTTTAAGATTCTTAAGATATATGTATTCTTCAATAGGAATACAAAGGAAAATTATATTAATGTATCACAAAAATACTTACGAGGTCTGTCCGAAAAGTATCTGACCATGTGGTGCACTAGAAGTAAGAGTTAATAATTTTATAACTGTATAGTTACTTCTAAATTTTTTATTTTAATGGCCTATGTTTACTATTCATTGGCATAGTATTAATTTACTGCTAAATACACAGATATATGTTTTTTTCCTTAGAGGGCTACTCAGCCCTAGGGACTTTTTCAATAAATTACAATTAAAAATTACAAGAGTTAATTCTGGTTAATCGCTATGATATCCCCCTCAATGTACTATCCTCTGGAAGCCACCGCCTTGTTTCAGCAATCTTCCCACTTTCTGAAGCACGCCTTAAAGTCACCTTTCCGATTAATTTGTAAAACGGCCAGAAATCACAGGAAGCCCGATCAATCTTCATAGTGGCTGAAAAGTTTTGTAAGGCCTTGTTTCACTAAAAATAGCTGAATAGGTTGCGATGAATGTGTTGTCAGGGTGAAGAACCCAGTCGCCACTTTTTTACAAATCAGGCTGAAAACTTCCGCAATAATAATTTTCGGAATCCGAAGATTTTTCAAAGTTTCATCAGAGTAGGTATTAGTTTTGTGTAAAATTGGACCACCCTCCCCCAGTTTCTGTCGAATATCTACGTTTTAAGACCCTCTGAACTCGAGAAACCAGTTCTTACGAGTGCATCTGTCTGCCTGTTTGTATGCATGCATTCCGGTATGTATGTATGTATGCCTGTAACAAAATCATTTTTTAAAGAATTAATCTATTAGATTGATCTTTGGTGCCCTCAAGTCGAAATTTAGATCCTATTTTGAAGTTGCAGCTCCTTATTAGAACCTGCTTTAACACTATTAAAACTTATAGACCCTGCTTTAAACTTTTAACTCCTAAATAATGAAACATTAGAGCCTACTTTGCTACCGCAACACCTCTCTGAAGCTACTTTGAATCTTTAGAGCCTATATATTTCTATAACTCAAGACCCTACTTTGACGGTGTTTAACCTCCCCTTCAATATTGACCCAACATTGTATCTTTTGAGCTTACAATGTTCGAACTTCATGAAAATAAAGTAAAAGTTTTTTTTTTACTAAGGTTAATTGAACTCATTGGTCATCTTAATAACGGAATACACACGAAATTTTAGAAAAATATTTACTTTAAGATTCAACCTAATTGTCATTGATTATTTATGTTTAAATTAATACTTCTTTGCAATACTGAATCACAGAAAAATATTTTCTCTTAACTGAAAATGCTGAAAATTTGTAAAAGAATGATATTCATCATGGAAAATTACTAAATATTGTCGATAAATAAGCCATTATAAACATTTTTATCAATAATTAATAAAAGTGTATGAATTGAACAGTCGTGTAGGTGATTGAGAATCATAACAAATTATAAGAATAAAATATTTTCTATCTATTTTAATCATAGTATTGCGGTTAATTTATTTGCAACATGATTTCATGGAGAAAATAATGTGTTTCCAAGGATCGCAGTACCACTTTTACAATAGTTTAGTCATTTTTGTTACTAAACAATAATTATTGAGAATTTCTTAAACATTTTCTTAGAGAAATATTACTATTTACGTGCTTACCACTTGATTAAGGAGGCAAAATCATTTCTTTTTGTGAGAAAATGTTTACTGTTTTAATTTTTTTATCATATTTATTGAAGAATAAGAACGGCCAAATGTATAAAAAATAATTGACTACTTTTTAAAATCTTTCCTTAAGAAAAAGATAAAAAAATATTTTTATTGAAATCAGCAAGTTTGACATTGTATTAATTTAAGTAATAAATAACACAGAATCAAATTTAAATATGTCGCCTCAGGTTCTTTTAAAACGTATAACGTAAAATGCCTTTAAAAAACAGCACAAATTAATATTAAACACTTCAAAAATCGTACAATAAATTAAATGAAATTAAAAGTAATTATTTAGTTAACAGTTTCGGATTTAAAAAGATCATGAACCTTGAATTATTAGACAAGTGATAATGATTTTTATCGAAGACATCCTGACGCGTTTCGTTAACTGAATCGGTTAGCGCGTTAGGCGTTTAGTAAATCCTCAGTGCGTGCGTGCGATCTCGGGTTCGTTTCTTAGTACTCGCGGTTTTTCAGTACACTATGCTTTAGTGACATAATAAAAAATTCTTTTAATAATATGTCTAAAAAATAATTGCGAATATCCTTGACATTTATATCACATATATTATTTTATTTTTTCTGATAAATAACAAATCTTATTCCCAGTGGGCACAAAATTTGGCGATGTCTTGACGACATCCTTATGACATCGTTGCGACATCTTTACGACATCGTATGTCCATGTCGTTTCGGTGTCTTTGCGATATCGTAAAGACATCGTCAGATCATACGACTTATTTACGATATCGTAAAAACACCTTAACGACATGGACATGGGATGTCGTAAAGTTGTCGTAAAGATGTCTTAACGATGTCGTAAAGACGTCGTCAAACTTTATGCCGGCTGGATTTTTATTCATTAATATTGCTGTGAGATTATAGAGAACCTGCTTTCATGCCACAAGTACTACAGTAGTAGCTTCAACTTTAAAAGAGGGTCTAATTTGTCCTAAATATTATAAAAACCCTACTTTGACGCTAAACGTGGAAAAACGGCCGATTTCAGATACATTTAGCGTCAAAGTAGGGTCAAAATTACATTGAAATCACTCATTATTCAGAACCTATTTTACAGATTTCAGCGCCTGATAAGATAGGAGTTACGGCTTCAAAGTAGGGCCTAAATTTCGACTCCGGAAATCTTTTGTTATCGGAAACTGAGGGTCAAGTGCGTTAGCCAGCTATATTTGAGATGAAAATTTAAAAAGTTAGAGCATTTTCAAAATTTGGAAAACAACTTTTTTCAAGACTAAAAAATACCATGTGCGGGTGTTTGTAGTACTCGGACCTTTTTTAATAAAAAGAAGATTACTAGAATTATAGCATCTTCAACATGAAAAAACATACGAAAATGTAAGTTTTAAGCCAAAAAATGCACGATATAAAAAAAATCAAGAAAAGAATATAAAGTTGCTTTTTGAAAGCCTTACAAGATTATAATAAAAAATTTTGAAATTTGTTTGAAAAATCGAAAATTCCAATTTTTTGACCAACGGTTCCAGTTTTAAGCACAAAAAAATAATGAAAAATCAAAATTTTCATTTTGCAATGAAATTATGCAAGATATGCAAAAATGTGAAAGATAAAAATTTTGCACCAAAAAAAGATCTACAAAATTGTTATTAATTACTTTTTATAGGACACGCAGTATTTTTTTATTCGTAAAAAACATTAGAAATGAAATTTTTAGACAAATGACCCAAGATACAAAAAATGAAGAGAAACAAATTGGTCTTCCAAAAATAATTTGTTGATAGGACGCGTGGGTTTTGTGATACGAATAAAAATTGATAGAAAAAAATTTTTCACCTAAAAAGGATCTAAAAATGTTTTGTTAATCGTTTTTATATTGGATTTGAAAAGTCTATAAAAATGCCTTTGAATCTTTTAAAATACCCTACAATATTTAAAAACCTTTGCAGAATTTTGAAATACTTTGAAACTTTTGAAAGCTCTTGAAAATTCCTTGAAATTTTGAAAGTACCCTTAAATATTTAAAATCCTTTGGAATCACTTCAAATTATTGAAATCTATTAAAAATACGATAAGATATTTTCAATCCTTAAATTTTTTTTGAAGCCCTTGTATTTTTTTAGAGCTCTTCAAATACTTTTGAATTTTCTTGAAAACATTAAAATTTCTAATATTCTTTGAAAACCCTTCAAATTATTGATATAAATTATAAACGCTTTGGAATCTTTAAAAACATCATCATTCTTATGAAATTACATGAAATTTGAGAATATTTCATGATATCCTAAAAAAATGATTGAAATACCATGAGGGCTTTTAAGGTCACTTAAAATCATTGAAATCCTCAGAAATCTTATACAATTTCGAAATTCTAAGAAAGTCTTTAAAATACCATGAACTTTTCTACATATCTTAAAGTTCTTAGATATTTGTTAATCTATTAAAAAGTTCTGAGGAATCTTTTAAAATATCCTAAAATATTTTAAATCCTTTGAATTTGTCTGCAATCTCTTGAAACTCTTTAAAGCACTTCGAAGTTCTAAAAAAAGTTCAAAATAACCTGAAATCTTTTTAATCCTCTGAAATTAATTTATTTTATGAAGAGTGACTAAAATGATATTTTTATTTAAGAAAGTGGCTAGAGTGACTTTATCTTAAAAAAGTGGCAAACCTGATGATGCTTGTAGTAATTTCCTAACTTTCGGACATTTTTTTCCAAATCCCTGTCTTTCCTTCAAGCAATTCCATGGCTTTTACCTAATTTCCAGGTTCTTCCCGACCCTATTAGAACCTCTTTAATGTATGAGCTCATCATAAAATTACAGCATAAAAAAGTGATAGAACTTTGTAAAGAAATAAAGAATAATAAAAACTGTGAGTCAACTTTAGAGCAAGGAAAATAAAAGTTAAACACGAAGTCAATCTGAAATTATAGTTATATAAATTATTTAAACAATTGATAGTCAATTGAGTACATTCACACACCAAAATTTCATTCAATTCTAATATTTACAGATATAAATATGATTATCAATTTTTGAAATATTACAGCTTGCAAAATTTATTCTAAAGTAGAAACGTCTTTTAAGAATTAAGCATTCGAATGGCTTGCCCAAAACTGTAATTGTGATAAAGTTCAGATTTTTGAAAAAGTTAGATATAGCACTTAATAAAGAATTGGCTTCGCTTTATATTGCAAAACATCCTACATTAGAATATAGATGGTCCAATATTCATGAATAAGCTTAATAGAGTACTTTAAATTAATTTATACAACGATTATTACACCTAGTTTACACAGTTTTTTCATCAAATCCAAAACCGTGTCAAATCTAGAATCTAATCTCTGATTATTCTTTGATGTTATAATGACAAATTTACGAACGATAGGTCTTCATCACAGACATTTTTATAACTTTTTAGGCAAAAGAGTGTCGGCTAACTGCTTTTTATTGCTTTTTAAATCAGTTTCTTATGACTTCGACGACTCATAAGTCGCTGTGGAGAATTTTGCTAGACTATAATAATGGAAAAGTGATGACATCCGAAAAATAATTATTTACCTAGCTATGCGAGAATTGTTCCCCTTTATCTTATTTTAACACTTTCGATTGACCCGCGCGGTCGTTTATCAATTTTCTACGAATGAATTAAAAAGTAAAAAAATCACGTTTTTCCTCTTCTTTTTCTCTGTAACTCTTTAATAAATTAATGATTTTAATTCTTTTTAATGTACATATATTGATCAATTTACTAAAACATTTACTATTAGGCTACCCACTTCCTTCAAGGGTGAGCAAACTCACTCGATTTTATCTGATTTTATTTTTACTTTCCTTGCCTAGTAATTTAGCTTTGCTTTTTTTGTGTCTGTAATAATTTTCAAGTCTATTTCTCTCCTCATCGCTAATTCCTGTGATTTTCAACCTTCTTTCAGATGCTTTTTTTCTTTTCTTGGGTTTCTGTCTGAATTTCATCATTCCACCATGCATCACCAGACATTCTTCCTACAACCGCAGTACCACACACTTCAGTCGCACTACTAACAATGATATACTGGATCATTGACCATGCGCACTCTGTATTTTTATTTTCTATAACCGCCTGCCAAGTAGCCTTATCTATGTGTTCATTTATCTTATTCTGAAAATCTATTCACACTTCCGGTTTCTGTAAATTCGCGCTTGATTAATTTTTTTGGTTCTCTTTCTTTTTTATCCCTGGCCTAAGTTCATTTCGGAAACTAAAAGGTAATGATCAGTATTTCATTCAGAACCCCTCGTGGCCCTTGTATCTTTTACGAGCTTTCTGAGTTTTTCATCCGCAACAACAAAGTCAATGATACTGTATTTACAAATAAATAATCCCTTTTATAAACATGAGTTAACTAATATTTTTTCGTTATCATTTGTTCTTGGATCCCTATATGAAAAAATGTGTTTATAAATTACATAAGCAACCTCGTTAATTTAATTATACTTCTTAATCAATTTAAATATGAGGAATGCGGAGCTGTTGGATTATCATAATTTAAAGTTCTATAAATTTAATTATTCAAATTGGAAACTTCTTCAATTTGTAAGATTTAGTATTAAAAG
This sequence comes from Belonocnema kinseyi, assembly GCF_010883055.1. Classification (NCBI taxonomy): domain Eukaryota; kingdom Metazoa; phylum Arthropoda; class Insecta; order Hymenoptera; family Cynipidae; genus Belonocnema; species Belonocnema kinseyi. The sequence goes on along the minus strand of NC_046658.1, from coordinate 83,304,698 downwards.
CTTGACTTATGATCTACAAAATTATCAGCATTTAAGATTTTTTATTTTTACATCTTTAAATTTGATGACTTTTTAATGGTAATTCGTCAAAATTATAAAAAATTAAGAATTTCTATTTATCCGCCTTAAAAATTAAATTGTTTTTAATTGTGAATACTTATAATTGAAAATGAGGCAAGTTGTAAGTTTTACAATGAAAAATTCTTTAATTTTTATGCCTAATACATATTAGAAATTTTTTTAAATTGGAATATTTATGATTGAAAACTTTTCTTTTGATCTTCAAAATCATCGAAATTGAAGATTTTTATTCATACTTGTTAACTCTTTAAGAGTTTTAATTTAGAAAATTCACAATTAAAATTTATGCAAGTTTAAGATGTTGAAATTTAAAATTCTAGAATAATTATGATAACTTACATTCGAAATTTCTTGAATATGGAAGATTGGGAATTGAAAATTTGTTTTTTGATCAATAAAATCATCAAAATTTAGGAATTCGTATTTATTATTCTTTTAACCTGCCGATTTTTTAATTGTACATCTTCGAAATTAAACTATTAATAAAACCATTGAAACTTACATAATTTTAAATTAGACCCATTACAAATTGAAGGATCTTTAATTGCAAATCTTCAGGATAGACCTATTTAAAAATGATATTTAAAATTTTATGTTTTAAACCATAAGCATTTCAAATAAAAAAATTTGGCTGATTAACTTGATTATTGCTTTTGAAGTGTCTCATCGTCCCGAAATAGATAGATACAGCCTATTTTTTCATTTGCTTATAATTTCTGAAAGAAGAAAATCTTGTATTTGGATAAAAGTTACATATTACAGAAAACCGATTAAAATTAAAATTCAATTAAGATTCAAATTAAATTATATGAAAATCGATGTAGCTATAATAAAGTATTAGTAATTATATTTCATAGTGTTTTAGGTTTAAGTATATATTTTAATTTGTTAATTACGCAATCAAAATAATAAACATGTAATTTTGGCTAATAGCTAATAAATTTATCATTCAGATCTTTGTGACACTTTTTTGCAATATATAGTATGGTTCGTATCTAAGTAGCACGTGGCACATCGTTTTATGTATGTATATATATCTGATTTTAATGTAAATGGAATGGTCATAGAGGTGGAGCGTGGCTGGGAATTTGAACCTGTCTATATATAATGTTCATAAATTTCTATTAGTCGCCGGCTTATAACTGGTTATGTATAAACACAAGGCCCGCAATAATCACCGGAAGTTGATCTTGTTTCCGACAGTATTGGAAATTTGTCAATTGCAATGAACAATTAATTTTAAACCTGAAAATCTTCATTTTCAACAATCTCTGGATTTTCCTTCACTAATTTTTTATTTTCTCTGATTGAATTTTGATATTACATTTTTTAATTGTAATCGTTTCTTGTTAGTGAAAGGAGGGTTTTTAATCTACACATTCTAAACCAGAATGATTTTTATTTTTTGCTGTGAAAAATCCTTTTCTAGCTCTCCTGGGATACGTACGAGGACGTAGGTTCGAAACCCAGCCGAGATAGAGAACAATTTTTTTTATGGCTAAAAATTAAAACCATTCTGGTTTGGACTATATAAATAAAAGACCGTCATTTTATTCACAAAAAATATTGACATTTAATTACTAAAATTTTAATCTGGTCAATTTGTATATATAATATTTAATAAATGGAATAAAATAATTTGTAAATTTTTAATTTATTAGTCTGGGTGCTTCCTATGAATTCATTTTAAAAAAGTAAGATAGAGCGGGCTGCTTAAAATTAATTGATCTATCAAAAGTTAATACGACGTGGAATTTCACCATTTTTTTAAATTTCGAGATTCACATGATTTTACAATATATTTGCATATGCATTAATTATCTTAATAAAACAATGATTTGATAATTTTATTATTTATAACCATCTGCATTTCACCGGACTTTTTAAATTAGAAATATCTTGGTTGCTCTTTTCCCCATACTGAAGCCTCAGAAGTTTTAAAATTTAATCAATTTTTCGCTAGGAGTAATTTTAACTTTTTTAATTACTTGATAGAATAATCCAGGGCAATCAGGCGTAAACCTCTTGTAACCCACTAAATCCAGGTAATCTAGGGTAATTAACATAGGTATTCCAAATAGTTTTCAACTTTTTTTTAATTTGTTGTTTTTTGTTGTTGTTGAAAATTAGTTATATTAACTAAAAATTTAAATATTCTATTTTTAGCTTAAAATTGATCATTTTTAGATGAAAATTCATGTATTTTGTTGAAGAATCGTGTTTCTGGTCGGAAATTAAGATTCTTCGTTGGAAATTTATGATTTCAGTTGGAAAAGCAACTATTTGATTGAAACTTAAAATACTTTATATATGATTGAAATTTTTGTTAAAATGTATTTTTTTGTTCACAATTTAAATTCTTCTATTGAAAAATTTTCTTTTTGGATAGAAACTTCATATTTATGGTTGAAAATTTAACTATATTGTTGAACAAAAATTTGTTGGCTGAAATATAATTCTTTTAACTATAAATTTAACTATTCCATTTTTGGTTAAACATTTTTTAGTTGCAAAATCAACTGTACTATTATATGATCTGTATTATTAGTTTTTATTTATTATTTTTATTTAGGTTTCTGGTTGTCTATTTAACCA
>NC_046658.1:83300626-83301922 GCF_010883055.1 Belonocnema kinseyi | reverse complement strand
TGACCTAGAAAAAGCTTTTGACAAGGTAGATAGAAGTAAGCTTTGGGAAGTCCTGAAAGAGTATGGAGTCAATGGATGGATCCTACAAGCTATAAAAACAATTTATAAAGGTAACAAAGCGAGTGTAAGAGTGAATGGGAAACTGAGTGACTGTTTCGATATTATTGAAGGAGTTAGACAAGGATGCGTTATGTCTTCATGGTTATTTATATTATTTATGGACAAGTGTTTTAGAATGGCTCTCTTCGACGAAGAGGGTGTGGATCTCGAAACAGTAAGGGTACGAGGGTTAGAGTTCGCAGATAATAAGGTTGTTATGGCAGAGTCTATCGAACACCTACAAAGAATGATGAATAAACTAGAATATTAACTCAAAATTAACGCAAATAAAACAAAAACTATGGTGTTCGAAGGAAAGATTGAGAAAACACTATGCAATATTTTATTAAATGATGAGTGAATTGAAAAAGTTGATACAATCGTATACCTTGGTAGATTATTTACTAGGGACTGGAAGATAGATGAGGAATTATATAGACGAATAAATGAAGGTAAGAAGGTTATTGGTAGAGCAGGTCCCCTTATCAGAAGTAAAAATATATCAAATAAAGCTAAAATGGCAATACATAATTCTTTATTTGTACCGACTGTACTATACGGTAGCGAGATATGGACTTATCAAGAAAAAGCTAAGAGTAAAATTAACGTAATTGACATGAGATTCATGCGCATAATAAGCGGGAAAACCCTAATAGACAAAGTAAGTAAAAAGATAATTCTAAAAGAATGTGGTGCAGAAGAGACGCTAGTAGACACATGGGAAAGAAATCGGTTAAGATGGTTCGGACATGTTGAGAGAATGCCAAATGAACAACTAACGAAACAAGTGTATCAAGGTAAAGTAAATGGCAGCGTGCCCAGAGGTAGACCGCGGAAAGAATGGTTAGAATGTGTGAATGAAACCCTACTTAGAAGAGACATAAGAAGTCACAGAAATACGAGAGCCTGCATGAAAAAATGCATGGACATAAAAGAAGCTAGAAAAGTATGCCAGGACAGGAAAGTATGGCGGCAAATAGTTACTAAAAAGAGTGTCAGTAGAGTGAATGACGCCTGAAACAAAGACCTTGGCTACTAATGGACCCAAGTGGGGAACCTTACATAACGACTTCGTGAGGTTCTTCGCTTGGGCTTATTACTAGAGAGATTGATCAGCAACCTGGGTCGGAGCAGTGTTGCGGAACGAACGTGTTATTTACTTAAATAGCACGAGAATTCTGGATCAATCTGAAAAAT
>NC_046658.1:83298891-83300526 GCF_010883055.1 Belonocnema kinseyi | reverse complement strand
GGTGCTTAATAAGCTAATCCCTCTGTAATTATTGCACTCGCTTTTATCTCCCTTTCTCTTGTATATTGGTACGATAATAGCTTCTTTCCAATCGTCTGGGACATCTCCCATCTCGAAACATAAATTTATCAATTTGCAAACTCTATGTGGTATGTACTCGCCACCGTGTTTAAGCATTTCAGCGTTAATACCGTCTATCCCGGCAGCCTTACCGTTTTTCAAGTTCTTAATTATATCCCTAACCTCAGTGACACAGACTTTTTCAATTGAGTTTTCCATCGCATCGTGTTCAACATCGCAGTTGTGGTGTCCTATAGCTTCATCTCCGAATTGTCTCCTAAAATAGTCTCTGAAAGCCTCTAGTATTCCGTCTGCATCATATACCATTTCCCCCCTACTATTTCTCATGTTGACAATTTCTGTACTTTTTTTCTTTCATTTTTTTATAAAGTATTTTCCTGCTTCCTTCCAAGTCGTTTTGTATTTTTATCTCTTCTTCTGCTCTACTTGTATCTTTACTTTCTTTAACTAATCGTTTAAGTATCACTGTTTTCGCGTCTATAATAATTTCTACGTCTACTTATTTCCTCATTGCTAATAACTGCTATGTTCAAAGTTCTCTTGTACGCTTCTCTTTTTGCTTTTTGGCAGCCTGAATTTCATCATTCCACCACGCATCACCAGAAATTCTTCCTGCAACTGCGGTACCACACACTTCGATCGTGCATCTAACAAGGATATCCCGCAACATTGTCCAGGCGCCCTCTAAATCTTTGTTTTTTATACGGTCCTCCCATGTTGCCCTATCTATGCTTTCGATTATCTTATTTGGGAAATCTATTCTCACATCCGGTTTCTGTAGGTTCTCAATTTTGCTTCGCGTTTGTTTTGCTTTCTTGGGTCTCTTTTTTCTACAACCCCGACCTAAGTTAATTTTTGAGATCAGAAGGTAATGATCAGTATTGCATTCAGGACCCCTCAAGACCCTTGTATCTTTGACTAACTCTCTAAATCTTTCATCCGCAACAACAAAGTCAATTATACTGCGGCTAAGTATTTGTAATAAACAGACCTCTTTCTAAGCATAGACCAACTAATTTATCTCCGTTATAGTTTGTTCTTGGATCCCCAAAATTACCTAATACTCTTTGTGTATCCTGATTTTGGATGCCCACCCAACCGTTCATGTCTCCTAGTAGAATTATTCTTTCCCCATGTTCGCAGATGTTTATTGTGTCATTTAAAGTGTTCCAGAAGGCGTCTTTTACTTCTCTAGGATCTCTATCAACCGGCGCGTAGCATGCTATAATAAATAGTCTTCTGATTTCTACTTTCATTCTAGCCCACAGCAGTCTGGGAGACACGAAGCCATGGTCTCCGAGATGCTGCTTTGCTCTTTCATTCAACATCAGACCTACTCCTTGTTTACCATGTGATTCACAGTCTACTACTGACCATATTTCAAATCCGCCTTTCAACACGCCGTTTTTTATGTCTTTAGTTTTGCATCCCTTTTTCTTTGTTTCGGGCACACATTAAATATCTAGTTTCTTCACGTCCATAGTTTCACGCAATTCTTTTACCTTGAGATCATTTACTCCCCTAGCATTCCAAACACCCAGTCTCCATTCGTCG
>NC_046658.1:83292351-83298791 GCF_010883055.1 Belonocnema kinseyi | reverse complement strand
CCCCCCCGGTTCAAAATCTCGGCGTTATTTTTAGTTTGTAGGTTTAAATTTCCTTTGTTTTCTTTATTTTATCGTGAAATCATAATGAATTGCTATGAATTACTTATCTTTAAGTACGTTTCCGGATTTTTTAGTAACTGCATATCGAAGCACAATTTTAAGAAAGTGCATTTATACCAAATTGAAAATTTTCTATTTTGCTTTTTCTTCAACCGAGTATATAAGAGACCGCTCTCTTTCAGATTTGCCACGAAACTGTTATAATATAATATAATAGAATATAGAATAATTTTTGAAACTCAAAATTTAGTTATTACAACTTTTTTTTTAAATCTTAACTACTTTGTTAAAAATTCAACTATTTTGTTACAAATTCGTACCTTTGCTAAAAAATTAATTCTTTTGGTTCAGAAATTCATGCTTCTGATAGAAAATTAAATCATTTGGTTACAAATTAATCTGCTATGTTGAAAATTAAACAATTTTGATCAAAATGATCTTTTTTGTAGAATAGTTAATACTTTTTTGGAACATTAACTTTTTGGTTAAGGATTTCATTATTTTTGTTTAAAAATGTAAATCACTTTCAGTTGAAATATCAGCATTTACATTTTTTGATGAGAAACTATTTTGTACGAAAATAATTTTCTTTATGGAATATTAAACAATTTTATTAAAGTAATTTTTTTTTGAAGATTCGTAATTTTAGTTGATGATTTATCTCTTTGGTTGAACATATAACTATTTTGTTGAAAAAAACGCTGTTTTTTGTTGAAAATTTATTCTGTACATGAAAATGTAATTATTTCAGTTGAATATTAATAAATTTAGTTAAAAATTCATAACGCTGGTTGAAAATTGAACTAATTTATTAAAAAATAGTTTTCTTGGTCGAATATTAATTTTAAACTAAACATTTAACCATTCCATTTTTGTGGAAAACTTATATTTTTCAGTTGAAAATTTAACTGTTTTGTTCAAAATAAATCTTTTTAGTGGAAATTTCAAATACTTTGTTGAAAATTCATGTACTTTATTGAAAAATTCGTCTGTTTCGGCATATAATTAATCTTCTTGATAGGAAATTTAGGATTGTGGTTGAAGATTTCGAAGTATCGGCGAAAATGTTTAGCTTGAAAATTTTACAATTTTCATCAAAATTCATTTTGTCGTTAAAAATTAATTTTTTCTACTTAAAATGTAACTATTTCATTTTTGGTTAAAAATGTTTTGTTGGAAATTCAACTATTTGGTTCAAAATGTATGTATTTTGTACAAAATTAATCTTTATTTTGCTAGAAAATGATTCTTTTTGGTTCAAAAATTAATTTTTTTGTATAAAATTGAACGATTTTTTTAAAAAGAATCCTTTTTTGTAAAAAAAAAATCAAGCATTTCATTGAAAATTCGTCTTTTTGGTTGAGGATTCAAATGTTTTTGATTTAAAATTAAAATCTGTTGAAGTTGATAAATCAGCTATTACCGTTTCTGTTAATAATTAATCTGCTTTGTTAAAAAATAATCTACTTTGTTGAAAATTTAACAATTTTATTACAGTATTCTTTTTGGTTGAAGATTCTCAATCTCAAAAATTCGAGACGACCAGCCAAGCTTCTGAAAATATTTGACTACTCATCCTGAATATCGAGACGACGAGACACTTCTTTGGTCGAAAATTGATTTTTCTAGTTGAAAATTCATCTTTTTCGAAAGAAAAGTAATCTTCTTTGTTGAAAATTCAACTATCTGGTAGAAAATTGATCTATTTTGTTAAAAATCCAAAATTTGTGTTAAACAGTAATCCTTTATAATTTTATGTAATCCAGAATAATCTTATATAATCGGGAGTAATTAGAGGTAATTATGAGAAATTCTGTATATAGAAGTAAACTGATATAACCCAGCTTAATCCAACTCTGCTGGACTGCTTTTTTAATAGCTATTTTCTTACGTTTACTATATACATGCGGATTTTTGTGTATCAGACAAGAATCGAAAGTTCCTGAGGAGAAGGTTTGCATGTTTATGCAGAGAAGAGTGTCACCTGTATGAATAAAAATAGGACCAGATAAGGAGATACTTCGTGGAAACTCATGTCTCCAATAACATTCACCGCGTATTTAACAGGCCACTAAATTATGTGTTATTCCGATGAAACGTTCTTACGAGTAAGGACGCACGTAGATATGTACTTGAGGCATAAGTATGTAAATGAAGCAAGCGTAATATTTAACGGTTGTCCTGTCCAATCGGTGCTTAAATCGGTGGCAATAACCTCGATGATGACGATAATATCGCGAATAGAGATTTTTTCGCGGCCCTTGACGAGTCTGACGAGTGATTTTTGCACTGACTATGGATCGTAATAACCTTACATGGGAAATAAAGTACATGTGAGAATATATGGGTAAGAAAATGTGAGTTAGTGCTGTCTGCTCCTCTGTAATTACTAATTTGGCGTGGAAAAAGACAATTGCGGTACGCTTTTTATTTAAACTTTTTTTTGTAGAAAAAAATTATATGTAGAGGTTCCATAAGCTCTATGAAATTTAACACATATTTCTGATAAGAAAAAAATAAAAGTCTGTTTTATAGGGTCTCAAGAACACCCCGAAATTGAGAAATTGGGTTTGCGAGTTTTTACCACTAATTCTGATTTCTTGAGGTTTTTAAATAAAAATTGTGTGAAATATATAAAATAGTACTTAATACTGGTAATGAAATATTTGTATACATTATTTAAACAATTTATTATTGTTTTGAGCGATTTTCTCATAAAATAGAGTTAGGAAGTCGCGGTTTTTGCGCTTTTTAAAAACTTTTTAGTTAAAGCGAGTCAATAATCAGTTTAATTTAACAGATATAATTGTTTAAAACATCTATTACTATTTGTAATAATATTCTCTTAGAATAAAGCTAGAAAGTTAAAGTTTTTCTAAAATTATTCACTTTTTGTCCACGTTTTAATTAGAGTGAGGTAATAAATTAATTAAACTTAACAATTATAATTGTTTAAACAATTTACAATTATTTAAAAAAATGTTATCTATCAATAATGCTAGAAAATTGCGTTTTTTCCTAAAATATTCCACTTCTTGTCCCCTTTTAACTTCGAGCGAGGCAAACATTTTTGTTGGGGGAGGGGGGGCATGACGTAGGAAAAAATCTTGGGGGGGGGGGGTCAGTGGCACACAGGAAAGTATATGTATATTATCTACATGTTTGAAGAATTTTAATTACTTCGTTTGAAGAAAAACTACCTTTAAATTAACTGGTTCGTTGAAAATTCGTTTTTTTGTGTGTGAAAAATATCCTTTTTAATTGCAAATTCAACTATTTGATTGAATGTTTATATTTTTAGTTGAGAATTCAAGTAGCTGGTAAAAATTAATGTATCATTATGATAATTCGTTTAAAAAAAATCTCTTTGTTTTAAAATCCACTTTTTGGTTCAAGATTCAACTATTTGGTTAGATTTTTTTTGTAATAATTATTTTATTTCTTATTCTTAACAGGAAACCATTCCACTTTTGGTTGAAAATTCATTCTATATAAGTCGGAAATTCCACTATTTGGTAAAAAATTCAGGTATTTTGTTAAAAAATCATCTGTTTGGGTAGAAAATTAATTTCGTTTGTTGAAAATTCATCGTGTTGGCTTCAAAATTCAACTATGTGTTTAAAAATGGAACTATAATAAATTCTTTAATGTCTCGATGAGGATTTTTAATTTAATTTTTTGATTAGCTAAGTTCCACGTAATATATGTAGCCCAATTTTGATAATTTGAATTATTTTAATGATTTAAACGCTTTAGTATTTTGGGAACCAATTGACGGTAGGTGATGCAGTTTCTTCGGAACAAGTGGTATAATTTTTATAAACATGTACTTAAGTTTCTCTGTGAGTGAAAGTCCGAGTTATATACCTCCCTTTATATTGGTACTATTTTTAAGATAAAAAATTTGCAGCTTCTATAACGTAACTTATTTATTCAAATTTATCAAGTTTCTACTTCGAAGTTTATGAAATTTCACAATTATAAATTGAAAGAGGTATTATGTTAAATTGACGAAAAAAAAGGATTTGGGTGTTTGAATTTCCATCACAAATTATAAGTTTTGAAATTAACCAAATTCGTAATTAACGAAAAAATGTTAACTGGGAGACGATAGTTATACACTTAGCATATTAGAATAAATTCTCCATATATCTTAAATTCATAAATTATAATATTAAAATTTTTTTTTAAAGTTTTTAAAATAATGATAATTAGTAAAAAAAAGTTCCTTGTTTTGACTGCCTTATTATCGAATTAAAATATACGCATCAATTTAAAGTACTGTAAAAGATAATTAGATATCATAAATTAGAATAATTATTAAAATAGTTACATCAGCATTCATAAACTTCGAATTTTTTAAAAATACTTTAATTTTAAAGATTTATAATTGATAATTCTTTAGTTAGAAAATGTTATGAATAAAAATGGACACTGACCAGTATTACGAAATTTTCCTTAACGCTTACATTTAATCATCAAACTTACATAGGTTTTCCAGTTGTAAGACTTAAAATTTGCATGCTTTTTCTTTTTTTTAAAATAAAATTCGTAAATTTTACGAAATATGTTTAATTTTAAACCGTAGCCAGTCTTACCTTGGACAAATTTTAACTTTTGTTTTTCTGTGTTGATTTAAATCTGGTGTCCAGTCTTATAGCTCGAATTCACTCATGCTTTGTCGTTTTCCCATCGGCATAGAAGACGACAGCTTTTATTCCACCGTAGGATAAACTTTCGCCAAACAGAAAGTCAACTTTAACAGCGGGAAACTTTACAAGCAACAAAATTTAACTTTAGTTTTTTCTGTGTTCTAAATCTTCTACATTGAAGAAATTTTGAATTTCACTCATCAAAATTAGAGAATTTTTAATTGAAAAACCTAAAACATAAATATCGGTGCGGAAACTGAATCTATGACTTCGTAAGTAGAATCAGATAAAATATTAGAGAATTTCACGTCGAATTCGCGTACGTTGAAATTATTTTAATAAGCAATTAAAAAAATATTTAGCTTCAAAGTTGAAGGTTTTTTTTTTGGAAAAATGAACATTTTGAAATTTTGAGTTCAACTCTTTGTAAAAACAAAAAAAATTTTCTATAAAATTTTGCAAAAGTCAGTAAATTAAGAAAAAATCCTACTCCTTAAATCTAAATCAAGAGCACGATTAAATATCCTTTTCTTTATATTAGTTCAGCTTATAAGATTAACAATTGCAAATTCTCCTTTTTTAACGATTTGGAATACAAAATTCTTCAATATATTCAAGGTCTATAATATAAATTATGCAATTTTGAATGATTATTTAAATAGTTCAATTTTAAAGTTTAAAATTGAAACTTTTTCAACTTTATAGATTTTTAATTGCAAGTTCTTTAATTGTGAACAGTAAAAAGGACAGAGTTGATTTATTTTTTAGAAATTCCTATAATTATTTACATACGTAACTCGTTTTCGTATATGAAAAAGTTAACTTCGCAGGGAGTTCAAGTTATTTGAACCCGTGACTGGTAATGTAACAATTTACCATTTTTATAAAGTACCCGTAGCTGTGATTAGTTCTTTTTTCAAAGAATTTCATAACAATGCATCTTATTTTAAATATTCCTGAAGTCAGACACAAATTATTGTTATGTCGAACTAACCTAATGATAATTTGATATTCGTAATGAACGTATTATAATAAACTGTCAAACTGGGCGGTATAAAAAAAATCAAGTGACAAAAGAATGCTACAAGTTGGCAGAAACAAAAAAATCAAAATTAACATTTTGTTTTTTTTGTAGTTTAAATTTTTCCAAGTTTATTTTTCATATGAAGTAATTCTAAATTCTTAGCGATGCGTATTGTCTGATCATTTGCAATATCTTATTATTATTCTAAAGCATGGATTATATTGCCGAAGAATAATTGGGTTACAAATATTCTCTTAAGCACATCCATTTTTTCAGCATTATTATAAAAATTTAAAATCAATAGAAAAGGGTCAAGAACGCGAGATACAACTGGCGGTAGACGTTCACCTTACGCAGTCAAATATTTGCACACAAACAGAAATTCTTCATTCGAGTATCTCCTTACAAGCTTACAGCTTTCGAGTTCGTCCTTCGCATAATGTGTACGATTTCATGAATATTGCTTAGCAAGAAAAGCAAACCAAAGTTGTCTTATCAGAAAAGGTGGACAATTTTACTTTTTACTGAATTCACTAGAATTTGAATACACTTTATAACTACCGCTACAGCAATGTTATTTTATACCAGCTTTTATAAAAGTTAATTTTTTAAATTTTATTTTAAGGAATTTTTTGATTTTGCGAATTTAGGATTATCCATAATCTAATGGAAATAAAATATAATTCAATTATATCATACAATTA
>NC_046658.1:83253732-83292251 GCF_010883055.1 Belonocnema kinseyi | reverse complement strand
TTTATAAATCATGTTAAATATGTTTTTATTTTCTCGTGGAATGTGTATCATTGGGCACATTAATCATACGATATCAAGCCGTATTAATATGAAATATACCGCTCTGCAATTTCCCTGACATTGTATCGTAGAAGCTACAAAGTACCGACAGTAGAAATTATTTTAAAAGTTCTTTTAAATTTTCGGTGCTGAATTTCGAAATTTTGAGAAAGTTGTTTCAGATGGTTATCTCAATTTGTGCAATTAGAGAATTTCGTTCATTTTAATTGAATAGGACAATATTTCTGCATTTAAAAATTTTTAAATTAATATTTGGAAGAAAAGTAATCAAAGTTATACCGCAAAATGTTTTACATATTTTATTTCAACCATCTCTTGACAAATATTGAACAGTTTGAAAAGAAGCAAATATATTAAAGTCGGAGGGTCTCCTAAAATCCAGTTAAGACATTTTTTAAGATCGAAATAAAATCCTTAATTTTTTCCAATTTTCAACGAAGTGTAAGGGCTACATAAAAAATACAATATTCGCCAGGAAAGTGTAAGTTCTGGAAGTTGACTCTTATTTATTTTTTCGTAATTAGCCATTTGTGTTCTTAAATGTTACATTATAAATGATAAATTTATCGAAATTAAAAGTAATGATTGTGGAAATAATTTTTTTTTTAAATGTCAGAAAAAGGAAATCAAATAGAAAACAAAAATTGTGCTGGGTAAAAATGAAAGTTGTGGGAAAGAGACATAACATTTAAAATTAATAGGTTATTTGCATTTTATTTGAAAGTAGTTGACATAAGATTTGAAGGAAGATAAATTCTGACCAAAGGGAATGGAGCGAGTCTGAATAGCTCTTTTACAGTTCTTAGGGTTGCATTTGAAATGAAGATTGGCGTTTATCTTCAATCGTAATCATCCGAGAATATTTATTGAAGATGCTTGGCAAATAAAAGAAACTTTTGATACGTCCTTATGGAAGATTGTGGAAAAATAATTTAAAATATATCATATAGTATACCGACGCTCACAATATTATTCGTAATACTTATTTTGCTTGTTAATAATTTACTTAAAGCCTCAATATTTTATGTAAGACGATGTGTTCCAACCATATTGTATTGCTTGCTTAGCTATACATCTACACGGAATGTTAACTTTAGACATCCCATTATAATTACGTGTTATAGATAATTAGAAAATATTTTATTCGTAGAGTATCCTAAATCATATTTCTAAGTTATAGACATGTGTTCCAGAATCTCTCATATCAGAGTTTCCATAGCTATACTGAAACGTCTATCATTATACAATTTAAGAACCCTGTAACATCAAATGGTTTGTTTTCAACAAAACTTTTGCTTGTGAAATCTTAGAGAAATGTAAAATCGAGGGAAATATAAATCAACATACTGCAAATGAAGCCTTTGAAGTTTTTTTTTATAGAGATGTGATTCGAATATCTCTCATATACTTCGTACCCCAAGTGGTCGGTACATCGTACCCTACATCACAGGGAAACATCACCTTTAGACATGAAGATAATTGAGAAATTCTCTTGTTGCAATGAATCATCTACACTACCACGGGTAATTTTTGCTGCAGGTAAATGGTAACCTAAAATGGTATTCTGGTAGCGGACGGACGAAGTTTTCGTTCAGAAAAAGGTTAGGTTGATCGAACTATATTCTGCATGACTGTTTCTTGTGAGAATTGAATTTATAAATTACACGTACTACATCTCAACTATGAAAGGATTTGTGTGCCTTCTATGTGTATGATTCGAAATAGAAATACGTCTGGTTGAAAAGCAAATATTTTTTATTCACTGAAATAGAAATTCTCAACTATAATCATATGGCTAATAATCCCCAAGCATTTCTTTCACTGAGTGCATCTATGATTTGTAGATTAGGGGGAAAATTGTGATGGAATTACAATATATAATTTCAAAAGAGTCGTAATAACTTTAATTTACAATTTCGCTGCCAATTGCTATGGGTTATTTATTTTTAATACGTTTATTGTTCCCTCATGAGCATTCAATAAATTTTCCAATAGAGGAAAGTTTCACACAAAGAAAATGTCAAAAATGACATTTTCAACATTCTATTATAGAAATTATCTTCTTTGACTTATTACAAACTGGTATAAAATGTAATTTTGTTGTACTTATCTCCGATAAATCAGAAGCTGTATTTCTTGAAAGTTAGATTTCATTAAGAAAGTGTCGTTCGTTAATAGGTCAAACGAAGATTCTCGAAGATGGGAAAAACATATAATATACTGTAGTTGCATTTTTAATATCAAACAAATATCCGCGTATAAATAAACCAACCAATTTCTTAGAATAATAAAAAAAAGGTTCAGTAAACAGTAAAAAAAGAGTTCAAAATGATACCGAAATCAATATCATTTTGATATGTAACAAAAATGATACCGAATTCAAGAGCATTTTGATCGGCCGGAGTGAATGATCGACTTTTGAGATCATAATGATCTGATTCGGGATCATGTATAAAGTCAAACCAAGATGGCTAACGTTCTTAGAGTACTTTAGCTCATATGAAAGCTTTTTATGGCTTCTGATCGTGCAGTGTAATTGAAAAGTCGAAAAAATAATGAAATCTGATATTAGAAATTATCACCTGTTAACTGTAGTTGTCACTTACGTGCAGTTAGATACAATTTTTAGGTTATGTCGTTATGACACCGGCGCCAAGAACTGGCGGCCATTTTGTTTAGTCTGACAAATGAACCAAAAAATAAGATCAAATTGATCTGAATGGACAGATCATTATGATCTCGAGAGTCAAATGATCGTTGGAGCAAAATGCTCTGCAACAAAATTGATCCTTTTTCTTTACTGTGTAGATTATGGAAGCTCTTGAAAGATTCATCAATTCATCAATTTCTGTACATCTCGAAGACGTGAACAGATACATCAAATATAGAAATGTTCTATTTCCAATATAAAAAAAATTGTCCGCATATCAATAAATAAAATTTCATTTTAGTTTCAAAATCATTCAAAATGTTATGTTTGCAATGTTAATATTAATTATTTAATATATTCAACATATAATCAGAAACTAGCATGTATAAAAAACTATGACATAAAAAGCACATATTAAAAATATATAAAAAAGAGTATATATTTTTATCTTAAAATGTTCGCGGAATGATATATTACCATACCCAATATAAAAATTTTACTTTTGAAAACCTTCATTTAAGCTTAGGTCAGCCCCACCATGCAGGTACTTCAAAAGTTAATTTTGCGTACGTCGAACAATTTAAATTTTGTACATTTCGAAATTGATATTTAGAATTTAAATTTTGTAGTCACTCAAGTAAATTGACAAAGGATTTTGTGATATATAAATTTGTATATAAACCGTGGAGTGTGCAAAAATGTGGACGGAGCATTACATTCAATTAAAATTCTCTCGCCATTATCCCCGTTGACAGCGTGCTGCGCTCCTTCCTTGACAAGCTGATCCACACGTTTTGCGGTATCATCTTCTACCTTAGAAGGACAATGACTCTACGATTTGATGCAGCTTTAGAAATCGCTCGAGGTGTGCCGTCCTAGAGCAATTATGGACTTCGATGTCTGGTCGGATTCGAATTGGTTTCGAATCAGAATTCTTCGAATGAAATGTCGATTTTTATTCAAATCTGAATTGATAATTTGAGGAGTAAGGGCATATAATCTAACGAATTCATTCTGCCTTCTAAATCAAAATTAGTGGAAACTCTACTAATCGAATCAGTAATTAACTGTTTGACTTATTAGAATGCACTGGAACTTGGAATTAAGTAAGTTTTCGGATATGGCTTGTAGTGTCCTTCAATATAAATCAAGACTATCCGAATATAAACAGGATCTGTGAATATAATTTGAGATCTTTTGAAAAACCTTCAAAACTCGTGAAAATACTTCGGTATCACATAAAATCTTTTTAAATCCTTCAAAATCTTGTGACCTATTTTAAATGTTTGAAATTCTCTTAAAGTTCTTTAAAATATCTTAGAATTCCTTGAAATCCGAGAAAATCGCTCTCAATTTCTTAAAATACCTCAAAATCGCTGAAACTCATTCAGTATCTCTTAATTTTTCTTTGAAATCCCGTAAAATTTTTGGTCATTTGATTAAACTCCTTGAAGTCCTTTACTATGTTGTAAAAACCCTTTAAAAATTGATCGATTTCTTCTGAAACTGAAGCAAGTCATTTCTTTAAAATGTTGAAATCTTTTGCAATCATTTGAAATCATACCCTAGAAATGGTTTGATCCCTTGAAACCTTATGAAATTCCTTAATCTCTCATTATATCCGCAAGAAGATTTGAGAATCTCGTTAAATTGCATAAAAATTGTGTAATTCTTGGAAATAACTTATAGTTCTTTGAAGTATCTCACAGCATTCCTTGAAATATTTTAAAATATTTTTAAATCACTGAAAAAATTTTTTTATTCTTTTTAAATCACTCAATATTTTGTTTACGTTGACAATAATTCATATGTATTTTATATACTGAGTACAAAAATAAAGTTTTACGCACTGCATTTGCGAATGTAATTACACGCGCGGAAAGAGTATGTAGTTTCTGAGACTGGCTACTTAAAATTGCAGTAAATACTTGTGGCAAGCTGAAAAGTTACGGTAACGCCATAAATTCTGAATTTTTCCTAACTGAAAATGAGTTTAACCACTAAAAGGAGTCTTTTACGTTTCAGCAGTGACATCTAAGAATCCTTAAATGACTCTATATGATACATTTTACCATTAAGCCACTCTATAATAATATATATTGCGCAATATAACTATGCTTTTTAACGAGAATATATTTGATGATTAAAATTTTCATTCCAGTTGGTAGGATTAGATTTTTTTCCTGTATACTCGGACATTCAGATGAAGTTTATTATGAAGTTTATTTAAGTAGAAAATTTTATAAAAAACGCAATTGATATAATTACATTTATCATGTAATCTTTGGTCAAAGACCAGTGTGTTTATATATGTTTAATGGCATGAGATACAGAAGAGGTTCCACAGCAAGTATAGTACCTTCTGGTGACCATAATACCCAAGCTAATGGTGTGAGTTGAGTACAACCGTGCAACAGGTCCCTATTCTCTATGTGGCTATAAAAAGTCAGATTTATCACCTTCAGGCTACAGTCGTTCTGTTCGTCTACACTGGCCAACCTACAGGAAAGAATATCTGTGATCAAGAAACTTAATCCCTTCAGGTGTGTCTTCTTCTCTTGCATCTTCACCATCTTCACCATATTTTTTTCAAGAGGGTCAGATGATGAAGATGTCATTTCTCTAGAGGAATAATAAATAGAGACAAAGATTCCATTATTTAAAAACTTTCATCTTAACGTAAAAAGCCAAAATACCCTTGCAAAGATTTGTATGGGAAACAGGATCCTTTTTCATCTTTTATCATATATTATAACACGCAAAAGATACAAAACATACATTGTTAATAAAAAATTTAAAAAATCTGATCAATCTAATCATACTTACAATAATACTACATAATCAGCTATAATTTAAGACTGTGAGTCATTTAAAAGATTTTTGTTAAATTCAGGTGAAATTCCTCGCGAAATCAGGATTTTCGTTCGCGATTTTCTTTTTAGTAAGTTCATTTTCCCTATTCTATTAAGCCAAATGATAATGAGCACGTTAAATTTCCTCGTATTATCCTGTATTTTAGCCTTAAGCTTCTTACCTTTTATAATGGGCCACATGCGGTTTATGGTGTTTTCAGTATCGACATTGTTGCGCTGAATTAGGTGTATAAAGTGTATGCTTTCTTATACAATATCTCTAAGTTTGATTAAAATTCGTGATACGATTTTAGAAATATAAATCATTTTTAAAAATTTGATTGCATAATTCCAAATTTCTGGCGTGAATTGACCCTCTTGCAAAACATGCTTCCTTTAAAAAATTCCATTAATATAGCGTTACAGAGAATCAATCATATATAGACTATATGCACATACTTGCACATAGCATGTATACGTGAAGTTCTGAACGTCGAATGAACGAAATACTTTTTCTTAATTCTATTTTATCCATAAGTTACTGTTGGTAATCTGTTTTTTTGGAATATAAATAAAAAACATTTAGCACTGCTTTAGAGTTTACAAAACCATCATTAAAAAATGTCGTTCATTTGAAGGCTCAGAAGTTCAGCACATTACATTACTGCATTTTTTTCAAATCTTCCTCCTTGTTTTAAGATAGCAAGCGAGGTACTAAAGACCAGATATAAAGCACTTATAAAAATCAGGTGTTAAAAAGACATTTTTGCAAATCCAAGGCATACCTGAGCTTATCAGCTCTTGGATGTTTTTAACTGCATAAAGGAGATGTCATCGAACTTTGAGGCACCTGAATTCTCTAACTGTGACAACTGATATTGAAAACACGAAATTGAATGCGAGGTGTCTGAAATGACTGTAAAGGAGAGTGTAACAAGAACTAATTCTGAAAACCGGTTTTTGACCCAAATTTCTTTGGTGAACTCGCCCACGTATCGAAAAATTTTTAATTCCCACTGGAAATGAGCCAATGCTGTACATGCATGCAAATAGTTTTTATGTTCAGAATAGCTCAGAGAGCTGAGAAAAGCTCAGCTTCTTAGTTTTTTAGATATACAACCTAAAGTGAGTACATATTTCATAGGAAAATCTCTGATATAGAGCGAATTGCACATTAATTAATTTTATTTCTAAAAAAATTAGTGTGATAATGTACACAAAATAGAAACGTGTAATAAAACTCAAGTGTTCAATTTGGATTCTCAGTCTTTTGTAGGCAAATTAAATAATCTTCTCAAATATTGAAAGATTTTTATATTTAATACAGCCTGAAGCAAGGAGAATCTTGTTTAACAGAATGTTGTTTTCAACAAGAAAATTTTGAGTAACACCTTAGAAATGATAAGAGATTTTTCCCGATACATTTGAAGACTTTCTGCTGATAAAAATCCGCTACAAAAAATGGTATATTTTCATAAAATAAAAAATGTAAATTCAGCAAATCTTGAAAATTTAGGTAGTTTTAAAAATTATTTCAAATATCACGGAACTTCTTATTGACCGATATAAAACCAGAAGAAGACAAGAGAGGTGAAAATATATATAAGCTCAAGATCAACCATTTTTAAATTCTGCTATTTATCTACTTTTCAATCCGCGTATTTTATCGTTGACAGCTCTGAGGTATTCAAGTGTCCTTTTAAAACTGATTACTAAAAATGTTTTAAACTTGAAATGGTTGCAATATGAAACATGGCTTGCTTTGCGCTTTTCAGGACATGTATGCTTGTTAATTTATTTATTGCGTACAAATCAAAAACTTAACAATATCATATCCCTGGAATATTATGTGCTTATCCTCAAAGAAATAATTTTTTTAATTACAGGGTTTATTAAGCCTATTTTTCCCACAATGCTCAATTTTCTAATTATTTTTTATTTACTTAGTATAAAAATTATATTCGATTAAATATAGGTCAAGATTATTCGGTAACGCTCACCTGACAAACTTTTTTCTTTGTGGCGTTATATCTTTTTAAGTAAAGCAACTAATAATTTGATTAGAGAACAAGGTTTTATGTTGCTCTCAAATACTTTTGACGAATAGATAAAATTTCAATTAAACAATTATAATGTCGCAGAGCGCAAGCTTCGTTAGAAATCAAATTGATCCTTTTTTGAGTTAATTTAGATTTCGACTCTGCGGTTATAATTATGACGCAGATTTATCTCTTAAGTAGAGATAGACAAGTTAGGTGAGCCTGATTCCTTCTCAGGACAATCCGATTAGCGATCACTAGTTTTATGAAGAGTCTGAATGTGTTGTAAAGTTTTGCTTTAAATTTGAATAAACTCAGTTATTACGAGTGTTACCATATTTTGCGAGTTCTAGAAATTATTGATTTCTAATTAATTATAACTGCATTAAGAAACTTTTAAATAAATTAGACTTTATCAAACGCGCATCAAGGGAACGAACTGCAATTTTCAAAATTTGAAACTCTCCCGCGTCAACATATAATTTTTCGATTTTGGCCCTTATAGTCTTTTCTTGTCAGTAAAAAGATCTGAGTTTTTAACAATATTTTTCGAAGCGATATAGAAAAAAATCATAAATGGTTGTTTGAAATATTGTTTAAGGTAAGCTGCAAAATTTAACTTAAATAAAAAATACAGAATCCAGTACTTTAAAAAAAAATTGAATATATGGGTCACTGAATTGAGTCGAATTAATAAAAATTTGCACTGATTTACAATGAATCTTATTAATTCAAATATCTGAAAATAGATCACTGATTTAAATCAGCAAGGATTTTCACTGAAAATCAGTAAAATATCAGTCTACTGAGAATACTTTTTTATCGATAAGAAATTCCGAGGTATTTAAAATAACATTTTTAAAGCTATGGCTATAAAATAAAATAATTAAAAAGCAACAAAAATGATTTAAAACATGTGTAAAAAAATAATGTGTAAAATATGTTTTTTCTGAATTTTTTATTCCTTCTTCGCTAAATTTGAATCATTTAAAATGTTTACTAATTTCAATTAGTGGCTCAATTACATCTATGAATCAATAGTTTTTACTGATAAATTAGTAACTGTGACTGATACATTAGTAAAAGAAAACTGTTTTCTAGATAGAATTGACCCACTGATTGAAATTAGTAAAAAATTTAACTGATTCAAATTTAGAGAGTCTACTCCCGATTTTTAAATATATTTTGATAAAGTAGATAACACTTAGATGCCGCTCAGCTAAATAAATATATGATTTTTTTTATAATCATACACATCTCGAAGGTATTTTAAAAATTTGTTGCATTTACAATTCTTATTCTTTAGGTGAATGACATTTTTTTTCAACCATTTTTATCATCAAAAACTCCTCAAATGTATCAGAAAAACATCTTGTTATTTCTACATCGAGGTAAAACGTCTTCTATGATGCAGTGTTTAAAAATGAATCTTTGGTAAGATTGTTCTAGATTTCTGAAATAATGAAAAATTAGCAACTATAAAAATTAGGAAAGTAATCATTTACTCAGAAGTATTTTGTCTTTGAATAGTTTGAACATTTCCGATCCCATTTGTTCTTTTTGTTATAAAATTTAGTAAAATGTCACGATCTAAAAAAGAAGTTTCAATGCAGCTCCATTTATAAAAAAGGAAAAATTCTTATTGGAAAAATAAAATCGCGTATCTTTTCCGCAATAATAATATTCCCACACAATTCTCGCTTTACACGCTTTTCCCACAGTCTGGGCGCCCTTTTTAACAGAAGTTTTCTTTGTAGACAGTTTCCGGATGATTAAAGTACGAAATTAGTTTTTTTAATATGAATTAATCATTTTATTTAAACGAATCCCTCTTTATACTATATTAGAGTAGATTACTATGTATATCAGAATATGTTTATTTTTTATTTTGATATAAATTACAGTGAGCACAATAAAAAATAAATACAAAGATATGCCTGTTTTAAGTGAAAATAAGTATTTTTAATTGAGACATGATGCGATGGGTGTTTTATCTTTTTTAGAAATTTAAACAGGATTAGATTGCATTTAATTATGGTGCTATAAAAACCGGAAATGTCTTAATCGTATGTTTAACGGGCCGATTCACTTGTAGCATTAATGAAAGCGATCCGAGTAGTGTCGATATTTTAGAACCCCGTAAATAACAGTTTAGAGTTATTTGCGTTTTACAGGGTTTTAATGTTCTGAGGAAATTCTTAGAGTCGAATTCAAAAAGAAATGTAGAAAGTTCCTTCAGCCTTCAATAAAACGCGAGTTATATAGTGAACTTAATCGAAAGTTTATTATAATTTTTTAGAGCAAATCTATAGACATGAATTTTTAAAATAATCGTTTTAAGAATAATGCAGCACATTAAAATTGAAGTTGTAGCATTTTGCATAATTTATATTATTTTATAGTTCATAAAACTCACGTCACTTTCTTTATTATTAAAAAAAATCTATTTTGATCTAGAACACGTGCTGGCATATAAAAATATTTCACTAATGGTATAAAATTCTCAATCTTGTATCAGTATTCTATTGAAGAGAACATCTTCCCGATTACGACAGTGAAATCGGTGCAATAACTTACTAACTGCTGTACGTATAAAGACGTTCTGAGTTGACATCATTTTCAAGGGAGCTTTGAATAAACCTGTTTTGATATACATAACATTTACGAGCTTAAAGATCAAACAGCTTCCATTATTTTTTTATTTTTTTCTTGCAGCACGCGAATTATTTTTTTTTAATATTAGCTGTTTTTACACAGTTAAACCCGGGATATTAAACCCTTTCATAAAATATTTTAATTTTAGAATGGAAGAAAAATTCAAATGTTCCTATATGGGGCTATAAATCTCTATGGCTTGAGAAATTTTTTTGTTCTTTTTATAAGTGTTTCTTTAGATTGACCTAGTTTCGACTCTCACTTCCGGAAGATTAAAAACTCTTTATGGACAACAAAAAGCGTTTTAGAAAACATTTGATTTTTAACGAAAAGCATAAATATTAAACAAATGGTTGAATCTTTGACCAAAAATGAAACAGATTAATTGTTAGTTGCAAAAAATTAATTTTCAACAAAAAAAAAACGAATTTTCAATAAAATAGTTCAATGTTCAACCAAACTGGTAGTTTTCCTACAAAAGAATTAAATCTTCAGCCAAGAAACTGAATTTTTAAGAAATTAGTTGAACTTTCAATCAAGTAGCCGAATTTTCAACTACAAAATATGAAATTTAAGAAATTTTAAATAAGATTAGAATTAAAAACTAAAATCTTATTTAATGTTCAATAATCAAGTTAATGTACAGAAATATTGAAAACAACCAAGAATCCAACTACAAAATGTAAATAAATACCATTTACTATATCAACTAGAAAATATATATTCTAAACACAAAATGTAACTAGTTAAATTTACAAAAAAAATTAACAAAGGAGCTTCAGTTTTAACAAATTATTCACATTTTCAACTAAATACTTAAATTTTAAACTAAAAAAGATCAATTTTCAATCAAAAGTAGTATAGTTAAATCTTTAGATAATAGATGAATAATAAATAAATGAATTTTCAAACTAAAGTGATGAATTTTTTATTTAAAAAATTCATTTTTTACAAAGATGTTCAACTTTAAACCAAGTGATTGAATATTCTACTAAAAAGACGAATTTTTAAACAAGAATAATATTTTGTTACCACGAGAAACGAATTTTCAAGCAGGGAGGATTCTTCAGCTTAAAGAGAAAAAAAGTTCAACGAAATCGTTAAATTATCAACCCAAAAAGAATGACTTTCTAAAAAATTTGTTCAATTTTCAATAAAATAATAAATTTTTGTAACTATGGATTTACCTCGTTCCGACTCCCACTTCTGGAATAAAGATTTATAAATTCCTAGTACCAACAAGGAATGTTTTAGAAAATTTAGAATTTCTGAGAGAGAAAAATTCGGATTTTTTTATAATGGGATAGAACTCTATATGGATCAGAAAATTATATAGTTTTCCTTCCAAAAGTCTCTCTAAAGATTTACCTCGTGCCGACTCCTACTTCTGGAATGAAGATTTGTTTACAACTTTCTATTGGACCAACAGCGAAAGCATTAGAAAATTGTTAATTTTAATTTAAGCCATACGTTGGATGTGGTATATAAGAAGACAATTGCTACTCATCAAAATTTATGATTTTCAGATTCGGATCATACTGATGCGTCACTTGCTGATCGACAAAAAATACAAAATCTGTTTAAAAGCTTTTATATCATTTGGTCAAATTTTGGGATCAAATTGATCAACTGCCATTTTCAATATGTATTAATTCAATAATTTAGGTATCAAATTTGCTTGGAAAGAGAAAATTTTATATTGAGGTTATCAAGATTCACAAATATTTACCTCTGGAAACTTTGCTGACATTTTTAGGCATGTCTCATTACGATCCACCACTTCATAAAAGGCGATCTTTTTTCTTTTCTTTTCTGCAAGGCATATATCTTATTTTTCTTCTCAGGAGCTTGTGAACGGATTAATAAGATGAGAAAGAGTAACCACCGTGAAAGTGCCAAGTCGTAAATAAAACTAATAAGTTTAATAATAAAGATGTTATGGAGGATTATTAACCGGTTGTTGATGCGGAAATTTTCAGAGGTAAGGAAATATTATGTTATTAGCGTTAAATGATAGTGATTAAACTAATGTTGACTTTTATTGTTCTTTAAAAATGATATGTAATTTTCATTTGAAAACTTCCATTACATATCTGCGTTTATTAATAGACTCGCATTTTATTTTAAACCTGAAGTTTCTGAATATAAAAGAGATCAGTATTTCAGCTAAATTCAGCAATATATTTGGCCTTACGGTCAATGATAAAGTCAAAATTTTAATAAAAAATTGTATGAGCGTATACGTTGTAATAATTAGTGTCGTAAAAAGGATATTGGTTTGAACAGAATAAAAAATGTTATGTTGAAACATACCTGAGTCAAAAAGCAATGTCATATTTTATAAAAAACAAATAGCGTCATTTGAAAAAATGTTTTAAAAGAATAAAAATTTCTATTGATTAAAGTCTCAAAGATATTGGAGAGGTTCTAATAATCGAAGAAATAAAAAAATATTGAAAAAATAGTTGAAGAAAGGAAAAGCAATTTTGGATCTGCTTTATCTACAATTGTTTTGTATATTTGTTCATAAAAGAGATGACAAAAAAAACGTCTTTGGACAAATTGATTTATAGAAGAAATATTTCATTCGATTTTAACGTTTCTTTGAAAATGGAATCTAATAAAATTCTACATCAAACTTTCCTGAAAGGTTTTAAAAAAATTAATGTTTTTTTAAATTTAACAACAAAAATATAATGTAAAAATATTTAATTTTGAAGACTTGAATTGATTCAAAAATATATAGAAAATATGAAAAAAACTATTTGAAAAGAAGTTCAATAGCAACTGATATAGTCAAAACATTGTTAAATTTGTGATTAGCAAATAAGTGAATGTTAATGTTGCATAAGGATTTCAGAGATTCGTTACTTGATTCACTCCACATTTTCAACATTTTATGGACAAAAAGAGTTTTTTTAAGTTGATTTATTGAAATTTAAAAAATAATTTGCTATTTTATAATCAAATTTTTTAAACATATATCCATATCCTGTATTTGTGATTTTAGTTTGATTTTTCGTGTTCTAGTTTGTTCAGTTTTTTTTATTCTTTTGAAACCATTAAAAAAATCGAAAAAAATGATAAATTATAAATCTGTTTTGATTCAAAGAAAATTAAAATATTAAATTTTCTCAAAACAGCTACCTTTTTTATTGAAATTTTCAGTCATTGTTTTTCCACTGGAAACAAAAGAAAATGTAACCAGACATGCATATTTTGACGCATTGTATCATTATATCCAATAAAATAACACTTTTCTGATTTAAAGTAAAAAAATAGTAAAATATAATAAATTGGGAGAACAAAAGTAAGAAAAAATAGAATTTTGTTTCTCCTTAAATTGAGAAAAATGCGTGTTTTAATTATTCAGAAAATCGAAACGTTTTGAACATTTTTTAATCTTTCTGTCTTTTTCTTGCTGATTTTAAAAGACTAAATGAAATTTAAATGAATGAAAAAAACTAATAACTTAAATAAATGGAAAAAAGGCAAGGTTTAGAAAAAACATTTTCTACCGAAATAAAACACCAAATGAAAAATTATTCTTATGTAAACTACAATAGTAGCTGTGAATGCTAAAACTTAAAGGAAAAAGGTGAGGTTTTTGGAGAACTTTTTATATTTTTTATTGAAATAATTTTGCCATAAATGAATAATAAACAAAAAAATTAATTTTATATTTAAAATGCAGCTTCAAAAATTTAGAAAAGCACTAGATGCGTCAGGAAATAAATTAGAAGCCGAAGACTCTTGATACTCCTACGAGCATGCAAATACATATTTCTTGAGTCTTACCATATACTCGCATAAGTAGCTCCTTCTACAAACACAAGCTTCTTTTCAAGTCGATTCTTGAAGACTATGGCTACCGAAAACATTAATACTTTTATTTTATTTTCTGCAAAAATTTTGATCAGTGATAAAACCAACTGAAAGTGGTGGCACTTTTGACGGATGACCAAAAAAAAAAGGTACAGGACGTGCTTTTCAAGAGTGTGTGCACAGACAAATTGGAAGCAGTTGCTGAACAAATATTTTTCTTAGATAGGCGATTAGGCATTTTTTGAATAACTCAATCTACCCGTAACATAAAAATGTTTGAATCTTGATGAAAATATATTTTATTATATAATCTTAGTTTTCTAAGATTATTATACTAAATTGGTTTGGTTAATTTATGTTAATTTTAATTAATGTAATGAGTTATAATATGTATAGATGTTACGCATGTTCTGAAAATATATTTCCGAACAGGTTATTACATTTTAACCAGTGATTAGTATATTATTTATTTCTGCATTAAATATAATATATTGATTTAGAGCAATTATTTGAATTTTATAGCTTACCGGCAATCGAAAAAGTTAGAAAAGGTCTATCAACTTCTGTTCTTTGAATTTTTTCGAAAATATAATCACTCCGAATTGAAACAACATCTAAAACAGATAAAATAACAAAATTAAGAACTATAGTACAGAAATAAATTCGAAAAGCGAAATATTTTTCGAAATTTTTTAGTTAGTGCAATCTACAGCAGAGCAGTTCCAGAAACTTTTCGCTAAATTAAAAAAAAGGTTATATTTTTAAGAAAATTAAATTATCTAGATAGACTTTATTTATTCGACTACTTAATTATTTAAAAGTTTATTTTCACTGAAGTAAAACGATAGTACGCTTTAGATTGTATTAGTACAGTAATCAATATCTAAAAGAGTGAATTTCCTTTTAAGTTACTTGGCATTTGATCAATTTCTATCTACGTAGATAAACTAGTATTTAACTTATTTAGATTTATCTTTTTAAAAAGCCAGAACATCCTTTTTTTGTTATTTCTCGGCTGAATAAATTATTCTAAATTAACTTGTACATCATTTAACTCGCTTTGATTTTTTACAACAATTTTTAGCTGTTAGATAAGTTAAAATTTTATTATATGACTAAAAGCTAAACAACATGCTAGGATTTAAACATAAAAATTGTTTTGAAAGTTAGCAAAATAGGTTTGGAGAAGTTAGAGAAATAGCGAAAAACTGCATATTTCTATATCTGGATACTTTTATAGTTTACGAATTCGAAAAATTGTTAGCCTTTAGGTCAGTATATCAACAAAGCTAACATCTAATTAATTTCCCACTTAATTAACATCCAATAACATCAACTAATCACACAATAGACCAGTATACAAACGAAGCTAACATATTCTATTTAATTTCTTACCTAATCGACATCCAAAAACATCAGCTAGTAGGTGTAATTTTTTGTTAGACAATTATTTGGAATTTGCAATAATAAACAAAAGTAAGAGCGCACCGCATTAGCTAACCAGGTAGGATAACTTGACACAGGAACATTTTTTTAGAAAATATAATTATAAATTATATTAATAAACTGAAATTTAATTATTGTTTTAAGTATAGGATAAATAAGATGTTAATCTACGTGTTTCATATTTCTTTACTATAATTTAACTTATACTTAACTGTTAATCAAGTGTTTTGTCTTCTGCGCGCCATATTACCCTTAGCTCTCCTAATTGTAACATTTGTAACAGGCAAGTGTTTTTTTAAATGACCACGGGGGGAGCTTTTGTTTCAGAGATAAGAAGAGGTGTGCTCTCTTTTTATTTTCTCTTCGTACTAACTGCCCACATTAAAAGTTGCTAAATCCACTCGAGAGGTCGTGTCTGCCGAGTGCCCGCTTCCTGATTTATTATTTTATTTCGACTCTCTGCGTTTCTCTCTGCGTTCCATTCGATTTGGCTTCTCATTTGGATGTTATCTCTTCCTGCTAACGTAAGGTAACCGCGAGAATCATTTCCATTGGCCTAAGAAGCGGTTCGCCGGTAGTGGGATCTTTGTGCACAAGAGGTTAATGCATTCATGAACCTGCAGGCTTGCAGCAACACGTAGGATGTGTCTAAGATACTTTGCACCCTGGAAAAGCTCTGCATTCATGCACTATAATGATCCTTTAGAGAAACAGCGAGCAGGTGGAATTGCCTCTTTTGACTGGATTATAGAGGCCGGGACCGCCTGTATAATCGTCTGGGAGTTTCTTCAAAGATAAATTATTACTCTGGGTCAAGCTGGCGTTTAAAATCAAGACTCATTGTAGAGAATCGCTGTAGTTCTAAAAGGAGTGACCACATATTACGTGACCATCAAAGGGGGTGGGGGTGCCCTCAAGACACCAAATGTCACATAGGAGGGATTCGTTAAGGTTTTCTAGCACGTAAACTTCTCTGATAAAAAATAAAATTTAAATTCGAGTTGATACATTAAAAAAAACCAATGATAAATTTTCAACAAAGAAAAATGAATTTCAAAATTAGTTAACTGGGATGTTTATTGAGTCTTATCTACAATCTCAATAAGATTTTAAAAAAGTTTTCTTTAATGAAGAAAAAATTATATTTTTGTAAAATCCTTCAATTTTCAACTTTTTAAGCAAAAAGTTTTAACAAAAAATGGAATAGCTAAGTTTTAAAATATATTTTAAAAAATGTTACTAAAATAAAAAAAAATTCTAATAAAATAGTGAAATTTAAAAAAAAATATTTTAACCTTTAATCAAATAATTTTATTTTCTATCAAAGCTGTTGAATTCTCAAGCAAAAATATCCTTTTTAACCAAAAATATTCATTTATAACAAAAAATTTATTAATAAACCAAATAATTTCATTTTTTGATTTCAAATCGTAGATTTCAAATTATTTATGTCTTACGATCCAATCGTAAATCGAAAAAATAAAAAATTCTGTTCGTCCGTCCTAACCTATGCCAATTTTGTTTTCTCGTACAATTTTAAAAAATGTAGTTGTAATCGATTGAAGTCTCGAAAAAATTTTTTGAGACTTCTAAAAATGACTAAATTTTAATTAATTTTCTTAAAACAATTGACTGAAATGTTACTTTTTTTTTGACTGAAAATTGATCTGTTTGACTATTTTAAACTATTATCAACTCAGGTTTAAGAACCTTTGAAAAAGGTACGCATGTGTACCGAAACGTCAGGAAGTTTTAAAAGGAGTTTTTTCTATTAAATAAATATCTGAGTTTCGAAGAACATGTTTTTTTGACTCATATTTATTTTTTCGATTTACGATTGGACCGTAAGACATAAATAATTTGAAATCTAAAATTTGAAATCAATAAATATCAACGGTCGAAGAAAGGATTGATTTGTTTCATCAAATCATTTTATAATTTCATTTTTTACCAAATTCTTGAATTTTCAAGGCAAAAGACAAAGTTTCGAGAAAACAGTTGAGTTTTCAAATCAATAATGTGAATTTTCAACAAAAAACTTAAATTTATGTCCAATTAAATTACTTTTTAACTAAAATGATGAATATTATTAAAGATGAATATTAAAACGAATCATTATTAAAAAATAGATGTTCAAAAAGAAGTTCAACTTTAAACCAAATATAGTTAATTTTTCAGCCAAAAAAAATAAATGCTTGACAAAATATGTGATAGTTCATATTTTTATCTTAATTCAAAAACAGTCGAAAAGAAATGAATTTTCAACAAAACAGTTAAATCTTCAACAAAAACAGAAATATTTTTAATTGGGCATTTTGAACTAAAAAGGTTGAATTTTCTATTATAAATGAATTTTCAACCGGAAAAGATCAATTGAGGACCGTTTAATTGAACGAACTACAATTTTTTTGGAATTGTTATGATTATCAAGCTTCCTCTATGAGAAAGTAATAAATCGTAAATTTAAGGATTTATTGTTAGTTAGGATCACACTGGAATTTAAGAGAGAAATTGAAATACAAAATTATTTTAGTTAGATTTGGTACAGAATGACTTGATGCTATCACATTTTTCTCCGCAATTAATCACTCGCACAACTTTAAAGTATAAATTATAACCGCAGCAAAAATGAACCCCTTTTTAAAGTGTTCCCGTTACTGACCCATTTGACTGTTTATCAGATCATCCTTTTAAAATGCATTTTATTCTCTTCTGAAATGATATAGTGAGTTGGCCAGGAAAACTTGAACATAAGCCTTTTAAACTTCAAGGGTTTGTATTGAAATCGTTAACAATTGGAACTTTTCAGAATAAATGGTGCAAATTAAAAAAACCACTACTTGATAGCGCTTGAATTTAACTAAGCAATTTCAAATTAGGCAGTTCCATTTAATATTATATAAAACTGACATTTATTTTAATTTAGAAATTACAATTGAAAAAATTTTAGAATGGAGATTTTATGGAAGGGTGTCCGTTATTTTTGGCAATGTCGGAATTTTTTTTATTCTCCCCCCTAAACTTTTAACATAAATAGACAAAAATAATGCAAAATTTGAGAAAAATCGGTTCATATCATCACGTGTCTCAGAGCGGTTGAAATTTTAAATAAAAAATACTCATATATTTCAGCCGTTTTTACTCGAATATTAATAACTTCTCTTGAAGTAGACATAAATGCATAAAACTTGGATGAATTTTAAGAAATAATACAAGGAACGGAACCTAAATTATTCAGAATTTTTGGAACATATTATCATTAAGTCTGAGCGTACCAAAAAGTACAAATTTTTCGTTTTTTCTATTGGTAGCCTTGTAAATTCGCATTTAACTTTTTTTCAAACACATGTTCACAAATTTTGGGTTGTATACATTGTCGCACGAGATTCATAAGTGTATGTCGATGTCTATTAAACAATCAGTATTATCACTAAGTTTCCCGGCAATTTTTAGCGATTGTTAGAATTTAATTTTTTCAACCATTTTCGCTAAGACTTGTCCAATTTACATTTAATATCATTAGGAGCATGAATAAACTATCACTATTGAAATAACTGTGGTTTTATTGCGATCTTGGACCATCACGTAACTGTTGAAAAAAATATAATACTCACTTGGCAGGCTACTTCGAATGGTATAACAATTTACTATTGTCTTGATACTTTGTCCAATAATTGCAAAATCACTAAAAATTGCCGTAAAAATTACTAATAATCATATTGACTGTTTAATAAATAAGTATTCACTGATTCAATAATACATAAGAAAAACCGTCGCATAATTGGGTATACGTCGTGATTGTCCACGATTTTTGTATGGTCGTGTGTTAATGTGTTTGGCAAAAATTTAAATGCTGATTTACAAGGCACCCAGTAGAAGAAACGAAAAATGTGTACTTTGGAGAAATCAAACTATTCGAGTGAAGATGGCTGAAAAATACGTTTATTTTCCATTGAAAATTTCAACAGCTCTCGGGCACGTGTTAATATAAACCCAAAAACTCTGATATTTTTTAAAAAGCAATAGATGTCACTGAAGAACTTTTCGTACATTTTTTTAAGTACGTGGGAGGACAAAACACAGTTTTCCGATAAGGAAGTTGATTTAAAACATTTTTTTATTGTCTGAAATCGAGTGAAAGTAATTAGTAAATTAAAATCAGGCAAGCGGGCATTGAAATGAAAATTATATCACATATTTTAGAAACAGTTCAAGAAGGATATTAATTTGAAACTTTTTTTTTGTCCGTCGTCAAGTACAAGTAATAACTGAAAGGAAATCTGTGAACCGGGCGTTTAAATAAAAATGAAAATTTTGTGTACATTTTCATAAATAAGTGGGTGGATAAGAGCCAGTTGGCTGGTAAGTATATTAAGTAGAATTTTTTTGTATTGTCCGAAATCCAGAGCAAATAATTAGTTAAAGAAAATCCGAGGGCCGCGCGTTTTTATCAAAATTTGAATTTTTAAATTTTTCTATAGGTGTGAAGAGTGTGTGAGTGGATAAAGGGCAGTGTTCCCATCACACATTAAATAAAAACTTTTTCTGATATTGTCTGAAATCTAGTACAAGCAATTGATGTAAGAAAAAATAAGCTATATATTTCCCAATTTTATACCCAATTTACTATACATTTCCCAATTTCATCATTAATCAAATAATAAAAAAATTATATTTGATGATTAAAAAAATGTTCTATTTTCGTTTGTAAATGTTGCACACTTCTATTACACTATTTTACATTCTTCATAAAAATGGTTACATATAAAGACAGAACTCTAAGTCTAAAGTAGTTTAGTTACACATTTTGAAACAGACTTATATAAAATTAGGTGTTTTAACATGAACAGTCATGCGATTTTTATTATTGCCTTATTCTGTTGCTTTGTTTTACAGTAATTAATGCCAAAAATTGACAGATTTAACTTCAGAAGAAGCTCTGCGTGAGTATAACACATTTATTTTAATTTCAAGTTCCGGGCAAAGTTTTCTTTTTTAGAAATAGTTGTAATTCATAAGTAAGGGTAGATTTAATTCACACTAACGGAGCCGTGTTGTTTTTGAACTTCTTTGCCCATAAATAAACAAAAAAGTAACTATCATCATTTTTGTATGCGTTTTCTCCCTAAAAAAACAATTTTTTACCATTTTTAAATTAATCTTTTACATATGTAGGAGAGAGTGCAGATTTTAAAGCCGGATTTGTTTTCGAGGCATAATTGTCATAAACATCGGTAGATTGTAAATGTTTGAAGTTTTATTTTTAGAGGACCCCTAAGCTATGAAATCGGCATTATTAATTTTTGGTGGGGAGTTGTGAGCCATGTCAAAAAATGGGAGAAAATTGAATATTTTAATGATTTTTCATTATAAAAGTTACAGAAGATGAAAATTAGCACAATTCTACAGCAAATAGAAGATAGAAAAATCAAAACATTTTAAAAAATGTAAAATATCATATAAATGTAGTAATTGAAGCCTGAGTGAAGAAATTCGGATTAGGGAATTGTACAATAGCATGGATGTACTTCAATTTCGCCTGATTAAAGCAGCGACCTGTCAAAAGAAAAATCTTCAAATATATTGAGGAAATATTACAAGTTTTAAGAATGTAAGGTTATGCTTGGTAGACACCATCAAAACGGCAAATAATTCACATTTTAATGTTTCCGACTGAAATCAATTGTTTTACATTGTCAATACTTTTTACACAGGGGAACAAAGCTAACAAGTTTTCAAAAAATTGATCAAGTATTCATCAGTTATTACTGGGTTTCATTAACAGAAATTGATCACATTTTAAAAGAAAAATCACCGTGCTCTGAGTCCCTGTCAAAAAAATGCCATTGAAATTGATTGAATGCAATTCGGACCATATATAACTTGAATGTGATATCTTGGTAAAAGCTGATAATTCAGTGTTCTCGTTGAATTGCTTCCAATTGTATTTTATTGACAGCTGTTTTTAATTTTCAGTGAATAATAGTAGATCAGGGGTCATGCATAAACTATTTTATCAATTTGAGCGGGATAAGATTAATATACTTTAAAAATTTTCCTAATTTTTATATTGATTTAATGTTTTCTTAATTTGATATGAGAAACCTTGTTTATCTCTATATAGATACAATATAGTTCCCAATTTAAATTAAACTTGATTAAATTGAGATACATCTAAATGCAAATGTTAATTTATAATGTTAATTTATATTAAATTTAATGCAGAACACTATAAAGTAAAGATTAATATAACATGATACGTAAGAAATTAATGAGAAAAGGAAATTAAAATTTCCGACCACGCGCATAACCTAAAAGGTTCTTTGACATGTTTTCGCAATGAGCAAGAGTGGTACTAAAAATTAATGTCGTGTACCTATATAGCCTATCGATTGGTAAATTTAAAAGTGCATCCGTTACTTATCTTTGCAAATGATATTATGATATACATGAATATAAACGTTTTCTTTTTGCAACATTTGATGTATAGTTAAATACTTATCAAAAAGAGAATCGTTAGTTCAATAAGTGCTTGAAAAAACTACCACATTATTAGTATTATCAGTAATATTCGTAATTTGACTTGGCGGCCTTATAAAACCTGCTACCGCATAATATACTTTAAAAGCAGTTTCATGAGAGTGATTCAGTCTAATTTCCATAGCAAAGGCAGACCGAAGAGCTTTTACGAGGTGCAAGTATCGAGGACTCAGAAATGGTATAGCTTTTGAAATTTTGGATTTTGTTAATTGCTCGCTACAATTTAAGGAAATTTTAATGTTTTACTTTCGAAAATAATTGAAAAATGTACTTTTAAAATAAAAATGTCTAAGGAGGAAGTTTTCTATAGAAAACGTCTATTTTACCTTTTATATCGGAGGAGAAAATATGTAAGCTTGATATACAAACATGCGTTTTTAATGAAGGAAAGACTAGTCTGAAAACGTCCTTGAGTTTATTGCAAGCATAAATTTTGCAAAAGCCTCTTTTTCTAGAGGATGTTCTTTAGGATTATCGTTGCGTTCATGACTCCTAGGCGTCAGAGTTTTACGACTCATTTAACGATAATGAGTTCACGTGCAGGTAACGAGACTCTAATTAACAGGTTCATTTTAATATCGATCAAAATTTCAGCGCCAGGGCTGTATAATGTTAGTTTCATTTACAAACCCAAGAAAAGCTCTACCAATTACACTTTTTAATTTAAATTATTAATCACTCAGAGAAATAGTTGTCTTGAATCAAAAGCATCCTCATCTTGTTTATTTGTTTTAAACCACACGAAAATATTTGTTTACACAAACATAATTATTTAGCTACAATAGTAGATGAAGTTTGTCGCAAAAGGGTGTGTCCTGAAAAAAGATTATTTTTGAGAAAAATGAAAATCTTCTTAACCTTAAAAGAGACCATTCTATTTAGGTCAACAAGCATTCTTCTGTCACAAGAGGAAATTTCTATGAGTGATAATAATCTTTAGATCCATTCATTATTTACTTTGTATATTTATTTCAATTGTATATTTTCAAAATTCAAGAATTTTAAATGATGGCTGTGCAAAATTGTAGAAACTTGAATAGTAAATCTTCAACATTGAAAAGATCTCACGCCCAGAAAAAATTCTTATTAAATTAAAAAAAAACATTTTTCTGCTAAGTTCATTTGATTCAACATAAAAATATTTTTAAATTAAAGAAAATTCATTTGATTTTAATAAATTACGTCACATATTTTTTAATTTTAAAAAATAATTTGTGTGAACGAAATGTTCCATTTAAAACAAAATTTTTTTAATTCAAAAAAGTTAGTAGGAACAAGAAAATAAATAATTTCCTTAGAGTCAGTAATTTGAAATAAGAAAATTATTTCTTTGTTTCAAAGAAATATTTTGCTAATCCACATTACTAATGTGCCACGAGATTGCGCAGAACAAATCCCTTCGATTATTTTACGTTACCGCGTCTTTAGGAACACGTGTTGTCAAATTTGTGCGAAGACGCAGAGGCGGGCGGCTCTCAGTAATAATTAAAATCGCTAAAATGTGTGATAAAAAAGTGCGCGACATCCTTGCATCATAAAGATTTTCAGAAAGTATAGCAGATTTCTACCTTGTAAATAGATACTTTTATATAGCACGATCTAACCTCGCTTTTATGTAAATTTTTGTTACTTCAGTGCACAATTTCGTCACAATTTATCTTTTTACCTTAAATTTCCGTGCAGAATTGTAAATTAAGAAATAATAAAATTCATTTACACAAAAACAATCATAAAAAAACTTTTTCCTTCGGGTGAACAAATAGACCATGCAAGTTTCTTGAAACTCGAGTTGACGAATCCAATGATTGAAAAAATATTCTCATGCGAAGAAAAACGAAAATTTGTTTTCTTGCGTTTTATTAGAATTATTACAGTTTTAAATTAAAAGTAATTATTTTCTTCATTAAAAAGATAATTTATTCATAATTCATTATTGGATTCAAATAAAATATATATTTATTTTAAATTAACCTGTTCTCTTTTTTCAAACAAAACGGTTATTTTATATCAAGAAATGTAAATGTCAACTAAACAATTATATGTCATTGATTTGACAAATTTCTTTGATTTAAAGAAAGTTTCTTTGATTCAAAGAAACTTTTTCTGGGAGTAATTAAAAAAATTTATATTTAGAAATTCTTCAAGTTTTAAGTTTTCAAGTTTTAAAGTCTGTAATTGTGATGATTTGCATTTAGAATTTCGTCAATATTTAGAAGCTTGAGATTATTTGAAATTAATTTAAAATTTAAAAAATTTGCAATTAAAATTATGTAAGTATTAAATTTGATAAAGGAAAATATTGAAGCTTTTAATCTTAGAGATCATCAAAATCATCACAAATTAAGCATTTCTATTTATATATATTTTAAACTGAAGAATTTTAAACTGCATATCCTTTCGATTGATAAATGTTCAATTGTTAATCTTTTAACGTGTTGAACTTTGAATTGTAAATCTTCTAAAACAAAGAGCTTCTGATTTTGAAATATCTTCAATTTGGAAGATTTGAAATTGAAAATTTGACTCTTTATTTAAAAAATCATTCAAATTTAGGAATTTTTATTTATTCACCTCTAAAATTTAAGAATCTTCAATTTTGCTCTGAAAAACTTGAGAAATTTGTACTGTAAATCTCAAAAATTGAAGAGTTTCTCATTTTGAGAATTTAAGATTAAAATTATTTGCCAATTTGAAATTTTTCAATAAAAAAATCTGTAACTTTGATGATTTACATGGGAACTTTTTTCAATTTGCAAGATTTAGAATTGATAACTTAACTTTGGATTTTCAAAATGATTAAAATTTAAGAATTTTTATTTATATATATTATAAATGGAAAGTTTTTTTCTTTTTACAGTCTACAATTAAAAATTATGCAAGTTTAGAGTTTCACAATTAAAAAAACTGTAATTATTCCGACTTACATTCGAAATTTCTTAAATTTTCAAGATTAAGAATTGAAAAATTAACTTTTAATCTTCAAAATTATCAAAATTAAATTATTTAAAACAACATTTACAACTATACATAATTTTAAATTATACAAATACTATTGAAGTATCGTCAATTATGAATCTTCAAGATAAACTTATTTAAAAACTATATCTAAAATTTTGTAAATCTAAGCTGTAAACGTTAAAAAATAAATAAGTTGCCGAATTTTCCATTGTAAACTTCCTCAAAATGCTTAGTGTCAGAAATGGAGGACATCAGTAAGACTCAGAATCCTAAAATGTCATTTAAGAACATCTGATTATGATGTGAAATTTCACATCTTAAATTTAAATTAGAGTTGAAGATTACCGAAAGCCGACTAAGATTAACATTAAAATTAAGATAGTCTAAAAGACGATGTAACCATTTTAATATTTATTCATGGTTATTAATTATATGTTATAGTACTTCAAATTAAAGTGTATATTTTAATATGATTTTTTGTCAACGAAAATAAGTTTTAATTATAATTATTAAATAAAGATTGCAACTTTAATAAATATTAAAAGGTACGTCTTCAAAAATGTGCATACGCATATTTTATATGCATCATTATTCATACAATATTTACTTTTTTCACACTTTAAAACCTGAAAGTTTCTTGCTAAGCGTTGTTAAGATTAAGGTCTGAGGATCGCAGTAAAAAATTGATCCGTCAGATTAATAATGTCATTTACTTGCAGATACCACGAGTCTTTCGACTAAAGTTGCACCTGTTGAGATATTCTTTCAAAGGAGGCTATGTTCACCATATTTTGGATGGATTAGGGATCAAGAGGGTGATTCAAATCTTTGGATGATAAATTACGATAGTATACCTATCTGACAAAATTAAGACATACCGGGGCAGAATGGGACAGTTTATTATTTTCATTAATATACTTGCCATTTGTTCTGAAATACTACAATGTAAATTTTCATTTAAATATTATAAACCTTTCTATTTTAATTTCGAAACGAATTAAATGTTGTAAAAAAATTCCTTAAAAACAAAAAATACAAATTAAAAATAAGAAGTGATTTTGTCCCGTCTCGCTTCGGTTGTGGGGCAGAACGTGACACATACTGGGATGAGACTAGACACATTAATTATTTAATAGTTTTTAATTAAAGAAGTAATTTCTTATATTATTATGTGTGAATTAATACTATTTATAATTTGTTTTTATAAAAGTCATTATGAACACTAACATTTTTTGAAAATGACATAAAATTGATTTTATTTCATGACGAAGCAGTACCAAAATTAAAAAAAAGGATTAACAACCAGAATCAATTAATTAAGCAACAAGAATTAAAAGTTTAATGTTAATTTTCATTAAAAATAAATGTGACATGCGATAGTGAAAGTATTTCTAAAAATGATTTTACAGACCTTCAGGAGTACTTATTTACTTATTTATTTATTACTGATTTATCTTGATTTTCTGCTCATATTATATAATACACTATTCTAAGCTCCAGAAACATTTGAAAAGAAAATTTCCCAACAGGAAGATATTAACATCATGAAATTATAAATATTTTCAAACACATTTTGCTCACAGTGCAAAGTCAATATTTAGAGAGATAAACACTTTTTTGGCAAAAAAAGAAGTGACTGAAATTCATATAAATATAAATGTTTAAAATAAAATGTTTACGTAAAAATTAAAGCTTCATAAATATGTATACTTGAAAACTGCAATAAATAACATTTTTAGTGTCCCAGAAAAGAACGTGATATGAAACATGTTCAATCGAATAAAGTTATACTGGCTTATAAAACATAGGGCTTGATTTTTCATTTGCCAATCCGGTTTCTTGGCAATCTCTTTAAATATTACTTATAGTTTTAAACAAGTTAAAATATACATTGCTGACATCTGCCGACGCTTCAAATCATGCATTTTAATTATAGCTAAATATTAAACAATTGTCTTTAAAATCATCATAAAACTCCACAATAAAATAAAAATTCGAGAATTAATTTTCACAATAATCGTTATAAAAAATATATAATTTGCCGTTTGCACTAATTAATTTCCATTCAAAACTACCTTAACAATAGCAGTATCAACTCTGTTTTTGTATTATTAAATATTTTTATTTATTTTTACAATTAGCGTATCAATTATTTTACCTATACATAAAAAGAAAATTTTTGAAAACAATATAAATTATGAGAAAATAAGATGCTCCGTCTTACCCCGGTGTCCCGTCTAGTCCCGGTCTCATCTATTTATAATCTTTTTTTTGTAAGGTCAATATATTGTAGTCTATCAAAGCATTGTTCGCAAAATTGCGGATGTACCAGGAAGAATTAATATAGACGGAGGAAGCGTCATGCCACGTGGGCAAAGTATAAATATTAATTAATACACAATTATTGTGGTAGGGGAGGATATTACGCACCGATGAATCCCCAGGAGGTCTGGGTCTCTAGCCTATATGTGGTCATCAAGGAGAGTTCAACGCGTTGAAGAGCACGTCTTTTTACTTTTGTTTTACTGTAAGATTATTTACCTTTTCTTTCTTATTCAAACGTTCTATGTCCTCCTCAGATGAGAAAGAAATGCAAAATTTACAAGCTGCCACAGACTAATATACTTGAAAGAAGTGATTCCAATTTAAGCTAACCAGGGACTATACAGGTGACTAATATTAACTCAAAAAGAGGTTTGTAATGTCAATAAAAACACTTATCTACTCAAAAATTTTGATTCTATTAACAATTTAATTTATCAGCTTGCATTTACAAGATTAGAGAAAATTGTATTGAACTGGCTGAATTCGGCGGTGAAAACCGAGGTACAATTACTAGAATGAATTTCTCAAGTAATTTGCAGAAATTGCAACTAATTGTATTACAAACAAAATAAACATTTTCTACTTCACTGTTCTTATATTTCGAGGTTTTACAATAGGAAGTAGAAAGCTAGAATATTTTTAAATGTTATGAAATGATGAATTATTCAATCCAAAAGATTAATTTTCTACTAAAAAGAACATTTAATAAATTCTCGAGTAAATACATAAATTCTCAGTTTTCTACTTAAAAATATAATTTATATTTGTATCCTTCCATTTTAAATATAACTTATAATTTTCAAATAGAACGATAAATGATCAACAAAAAAGTTAAATTTCAACCAAAAGAAATAAAATTTCATACAAAGAGTTGAGTTTTTAAAATGAAAGTTGCATTTTTTCGAAAAGCTTTCATTTTTAATCTTAAAAAGTTTAATTTTTAACAAAATGTGAGTTTTTAAGCTAAAAATGGAATTTGACTTTTAATACAAGAAAGAAAAATTTGTAACAAAAAAGATAATTCACAAATAAAAAAGATTAATTATGATCTAAATAGCTGAATTTTCAACAAAAGCCATATAACAAAATAAAATATTTAAAATTAAATAAATTAAAATCTTTCTATTCTTTCAAAACAAGAGTCATGGTAATTAAATAATAGTTTTCATTACTAACATTTAAACTTTAAGGAATTTAAACGCTTATATTTAAGTATTTGTACAATTTGTCGTATACAATATTAAATCAAAGTCCTTTAACATTATCTAGCATAAATTAAAATTGGAAACGAACAAAATCAAATCCCATGAAAATTAACTTTCAAAATAAAATAATTTCATTTGCAAACTGATCTATTCCAATTTTCATTAAAAACTTAAATTTTTTCATATGAATGTATTTTTGTATTGAAATTTATTTTACTTAAATGGTTTTAAATTGTTAATGATGAAATTCTGCCTAAAAATAAGATGACTTAAAATACCACTATAAGAAATGAAACAACTTAAATTGTAGCGCTCAAAACTCAAAATTCAGAACTAATGCAGGCTAAAACTTGAAAAGCAAAATTTTTTAACTACCTGTATTTTAAATTGTACAATATGAACAGTACAATTGAAAATTGTTAATTTTTACAGTAAAAACTAAGGGACAATCCAATGCTAATTTCATGGTACCAAAAACCTGCAAAAAAATTAGTCATGTAAGTGTGAATGGTACCACTTCACAATGTATCATTTATCTCGGACTTGGGGTACAAAACGTCACCTACTGTCAATTATTTTTACAGTTTTGCGGCAAAAACAAAAGACGAGTTTCGTACCCCAACAACAAGGGAGATGGAGCACCACCTTCAAATTACCTGCAATAAAATTAACTTCAGAGTTTTTAGCGTGTTTAACATTTTATTTCGAATCGCTTATTCTTGAAAATGCCCACAACTTGTAAAGTTTCAATCAGAAATTATTCAATTTTGAACATTCTAAACTTAAAATAACCTAACTATATAAGGCTTTCGACGAGAAATAGTTTAATTTTTGTAATCTTCCCATTATGACTTTTTAAGTTTAAAGAATTTGCATTACTAATTCACAACTGTATATTTGGAAATGTTTAAATTTGATCATGAACGACTAAAATTCAAAAGGGATTTAAAAATTCAGTTTTTAAATTTAAGCTTTGACAATTTAGAAATGTTTTAATTTGAAAATAAACTACTGAAAAATAGGCCATTGCTTACGTTAATGTCTTATCCGAAATTTTCAGTAAATGGTATAAAACTTTTTGAAAAATATTCTTACTAGTACAAAAGTAAATTATCATCGGGGGGAGATTCAAACAGTTTCATATTGAAAAAAATAGTGAATATTTGTACTTTTTCGAGCTGCTGGAAAAGGGGTATTGTATGAGACTGAATTTCCTCTCTCTCTTTTCCATCTCGAAAAATTACCATTTAAATTAACAAAAATGTATAATTTATTAAGAAAACCAAATTTATTTCACATAATATTATTTTATTGTTAATTATAGCCATTTCTATTTTTGACTATTCTAATATTTGAAATGGACCAACTGGTTAATATCAAAATAATTAAAACATTAGAATATCTATACCCATTCTGGCCATCAAAGAAAATTTAAATTTGACAAAACCTTAAGTTTGAATATTTGGCAACAAGAAATGTAAATAATAGTGATTATTGGTAACTTTTCTAATATTTTGGTGACTAGCAGTCATAAAAAAATCTTAAATTTTAATATTTGGCGTCAAGAATTTTTTATAACAATGGGTAATAAAAAATTCTAAATTTGTTTGGTAATTAAATCAATTGAATGTCATTCCTACATTAATATGAAGCACTTTTAGCAAAAAAAATTTTTATCGATAATAAGACTATTTATCAATTTCTTTATAAAATTTGTTAATAAAAAACAATGGAATAATAAACAAAATAATGTATTCTATGAGTCCCTAAACATTCATTTAAGATAATATAAAGTTTTCCTAATCATTTAATAAAGCGTAAATAAATGTTATGTACAAAATTTCAGTTTTTCCATACTTTGAGTGAAAAAATTATTAATAAATAAATAAAGGAAACAAAAGTTCAGAGTGTCAAGCTTTTCTTAATTAAATTAACTTTATATTAAAAAAAAGATTTTAATTGGACCAAAATGGAAGAATCTGGACATTTTGAACGAAAAAAGTGCATTTCCTCCTATTGTCTGGCGATTGGACGGATAATTCTAAATTGCCGGTCATTTCCTGGTTTTTCCCAGTCAAGTTTTTCAGTTTTCCTGGTCAATTAAAGTAAAATGTTCATATTTTCCGGAAAAATACACATTTATTTTCATTTATCACATTCATTCCAAACAGCCCTTAACGCAACAGAGCAACATATTACAAAGTAAATGAACTTTGAGACAAAGATTTAAATTTCCCATTAAAAAATATCAATTTTTTTACAAAAAATGGAATAGATAAACTTTCAATTGAAGAAATTAATTTTCAGCAACAACAACAAAAAAACGCACACCCGTGTGGAAAAATTTCGGGGCGCTGGCCAAGCGCTGGCCAGACCGTCTTGTGTCTGGTCAGACACTGGACAGACGGTCTAATAGCGCCGCTGGCCAGAAGTGTAACGCCTAAACCATGAGATGGACTAGATTAGACGGCGCTGACCAGCAGCTGATCAGCTCGTCCAGAATAGACGAGCTGATCAGACGCTGGCCAGACGTGTAACGCTTTTACCACGCGATGGTCTAGATTGGACTGTACAGAAAGAGGAGGGAAAAAAGTATTAGAACTTCACAGATAGTACACTACCTTTTAAATCAGAATTTCAATATAATAATGATAAAAAAATAGCAGGCAATTCACGATATTAGCCCTAAGTACGGCCGTCCTACGGACGCCGAGTGATAC
Source organism: Belonocnema kinseyi (assembly GCF_010883055.1). NCBI lineage: Eukaryota > Metazoa > Arthropoda > Insecta > Hymenoptera > Cynipidae > Belonocnema > Belonocnema kinseyi. Next base: position 83,260,976 of record NC_046658.1, on the reverse strand, counting down.
GCGACAATTAACATAACCTACAAAATCATTGATTGATATCGATTTTTTATCAAGTTTTAAATACTATTACATAGATTCTTTCCTTATTGTGTTGGGTGATTTCAGAGCAGGATATTTTGACTGCTGTGTTGATAACAAAATAGCAGACAATTCACGACATTGGCCATAAGTATGGGCATCCTACGGACGCAGAGGGATAGGCGACAATTAACACAACATATAATAACATTTTTCTCAAATCATTATTGTCCATCTTCGTTTTTATTAAAAATATGGCTAGAAATAGATTCAGTACGATGTAAAGACATATATAAAATCTTCCTCTCTGGTCTTTTGTAGGTTAGGTTGCAATTTGAGAAAGAATCAATTAATCTTGTCTCATATAAGTGGATATTATATTGCTCAACAATTATAAAAAAAAAACAGTGCGTATACAAACCTAGACATGTGTCAATCTGACTTCAACACAAAACTTTCCTGGAAACTTTAGTATTCTTTTAGGTTTTCCCAATCATTTCTGTCTGCTGAGGTTTACACCATACACTGTCACGATAGCACTTCCTATTTTCAACCTAGACCGTCTGAGAGGGGTCTAGCCAGACCGCTTCGATGAATCTTTGAAATTTTTGCAATCGAGTCCGTCTAAGAGGGCCAAGGCCAGCACCCTGTCAGACCGTCTTAAGTAGACGGTCTAGATTCGGTCTAGCCAGCCGATCTCTCTACATAAGACTGCCACGAAATTTTTCCACACGGGCATTCGACAAAATAGTCAAATTCAATCAAAATTATGAGTTTAAAAAAAAATTATGAATCTTCAACTGGAATAGTTACATTTTAAACTCCAAAAGTGAATTTTCAACAGAAAAGATGAACTTTTAAACAAGATGATTAATCTAAAATGAAAAGATTATCTTTCTACCAAAAAATAACATTTTTTTCAACAAAACACATGAATTTTTTAAGAAATAGTTAAATTTTTAATTAGAGAAGCCAAATTCTGAACCAAAATTTTAACGAAAGAGTTTAACTATTACCAAATAATTTTATTTCGAACCTGAAAGGTGAATGTTAAACTAAAATTACAAATATTTAACGTGAATTCTTGAATTTTTAAAAAGTAATAGTTTTTAATTAAGAAGATAAAATTTTAAAGAAAAAGATTATTTTCTACAACAAAAATAGATTTTTGATCAAAATACAATAAAACTCTTTTATAGCGCCGATTTTGGGGCTGGCGGTGGGTGGGAACTAACTCATTATAGCCCACTCCGCTTTTGTTTGTTCACGCCTGAGTGCTCGTCTGAGTGACAACCGCAGATCTCGTGCAAAATACGCAGCTCCTGTTACACCTACCTGTGGCGCGGCGTGAATTCTCGGAAGGACTATACAAGGGAGGACTTTTGAAGGGTTTCACTGTACGTTAATTTTCAATGAAATAGTTGAGTTTTCAGTTAATACAGACAAGCTTTTATCCAGATTGTTGCATTTCAAAATAGAAAAGGTAATTTTTCAACTTAAAAATATGAATTAAAAAAGGTCTTAAAGGTGAATTTTCATCCATAAGGATTAATTTTCTACAAAAAAACGAATTTTTCAGAAAGTACATACATTTTTAAACAAATGGTTTAATTTTTAAATTTAAAATATCATTTTCCAACGAAATAGTTGAATTTTCACCAAAAAAAGAACAATTTATTTTGATCAAACTAGTTATATTTTTAACCAGAGATGGATTTTAAATGAAAATTATGAATCTTAAACAAGAACAAAATAATGTTCAAAACAGTTAACTTTTAACCAAATAATTAAATTTTTAAATTAAAAAGATGGATACATATATTAAAATTCGGAAATGTTTCTTCTTTGAAATACTACTTCCACTCTAAAAATGGCTTGAAGTACTTTCTTTATCTAAAATTTAGAAGAGGGAACTTTCAAATTCTGACGAATTCTGACTTGGAATAGGGATTTGTTTTAAACTCCTTTTTTCTGAATCCGAATTATAATTCTTTAAAAAAATCCTGTACAATGTCAAAAATTGAATTGAAAACTTAAATTTTGTTGCGATCAGAAGTAAATTTCCGATCATTTCTCGTTTTTTTCCGGCCATTTCTCGCTCTTTCCCGGTCAAGTTACCACCCTGCTAATACAAATACAACCCTAGTTTTTTCTGTGATAAAGGGGATATTCTTTTGTTATTTTCTAAATTTTCACACGTTCTATACAACTCTTGGCCAATTTCTAGTTTTGTTAGTGTCCCGCTTCAGCGATCGCCCTGCAGTTTTTATTGCAAGAAGCTTGTATGGCAAAAATAAAGTACTTCATTTACGAGTCAACAATCATCACTCGGCATGCGACAGGCTTTGATGAATGACCTGAAGAATAATCAAGATAATAATGAAGAACACAGAAGAGCATACCGCTGTCCTTCGCCGATAATAATAATAATGATAAAAGAAGAAGTTGTTTTGCCGACGAGTACACATAAATTAGATTCAACCGTTTCTAGTTTCTTAGTCCTATAGAGTATAGAGTATAAAGAATGACATGTGCGGTACTCTTAGGTCCAGCTCCTTTCCCCTCAAATCCCTGTATAGATGACTATGTTTTATATCCGTATTCGTTTGGGAGAAATGGTGTCAAGATCCACCACCATGAATTTTAGATTTATTGTTCAGAAAAAAAGCAAACTGACCTGTCGGTGCTTTTCGCCAATCGGGAAGAAATTACTCGACGAATTAAGTCTGATTTAGGGCAGAATAAATAAGAACAAGGAATTGATACAGAAACTATGCGGATTTAAATTTACATTTTATTCTTCATAATTTGAATTAGAAAGATATTTGTAATGTATCCATTTTTGCGTTTCTTTAGCAGGTGATGGAGATATAACTGAAATCAATGTAGGTCAAATAAAACATAAATTGAACTTGCTTTAAAAATAGGTATTGAACGACTTAAGTTTAATTGGTCCAGTACAATTACAATTTTATGTAAGCGCATTTTTAAAAACAAAATAATCACATTTTCTTTAAACTATGGTCAATTATTCTATAGGAATAATCAGTTAAATTAAATTTTGGAAATAAATGTTTCGAAAGATAATAAAAGGAATCACAGCTATTAAGTAGTTCAATTTTAGGTAAAAAAAGGGAATTGAATCTCTTGAATACTTTAATAGTTTCTTTTTAAATTCATAGATGATAAGAATTTATTCTTTTTGTTGAAAATTCAACTATTTTCGTAGAACATTAAACTATTTGATTGAAAAATAACTTTTTTGGAGAAGAGTCGTTTTTCTTTTAAAACAGATTTAAGAATTTGGTTGAAATAGTTTTCTGCCTTGATTGAGGAATCTACTTTGGTTACAGAACCAACTATTTTGTTGAAAAATGGATTAATTTTTTTAGAAAATTAGCCTGTTTGGTTCGGAAATTAATTTTTTCTAGAGATTGATTATTACAGCTGAAAATTTTAACTCACTCTGGATTTGTTTGAAATTGGAAAATTGAATTTTTGGAACTCGAAGTTTTTATATACACTTTCCCACGTGGAAAAATTCCGTGGCAGTCGTATGTAGAGATATCGGCTGGCTAGACCGAATCTAGACCGTCTACTTAAGACGGTCTGATAGGGTGCTGGCCTTGGCCCTCTTAGACGGACTCGATTGCAAAAATTTCAAAGATTCATCGAAGCGGTCTGGCTAGACCCCTCTCAGACGGTCTCGGTTGAAAATAGGAAGTGCTATCGTGACAGTGTATGGTGTAATCCTCAGCAGACAAAAATGTTTGGGAAAACATAAAAGAATATTAAAGTTTGCAGGAAAGTTTTGTGTTGAAGTCAGATTGACACATGTCTAGGTTTGTATACACACTGTTTTTTTAGTAATTGTTGAGCAATAAAATATCCACTTATATGAGATAAGATTAATGGATTCTTTCTCAAATTGCAACCTAACCTACAAAAGACCAGAGAGGAAGATTTTATGTATGTCTTTACATCGTACTGAATCTATTTCTAGCCACATTTTTAATAAAAACGAAGATGGACAATAATGATTTGAGAAAAATGTTATTATATGTTGTGTTAATTGTCGCCTATCCCTCTGCGTCCATAGGATGGCCATACTTATGACCAATGTGGTAAATTGTCTGCTATTTTGTTATCAACACAGCAGTCAAAATATCCTGCTCTGAAATCACCCAACACAATAAGGAAAGAATCTATGTAATAGCATTTAAAACTTGATAAAAAATCGATATCGATCAATGATTTTGTAGGTTACGTTAATTGTCGCGTATCACTCGGCGTCCGTAGGACGGCCGTACTTAGGGCTAATATCGTGAATTGCCTGCTATTTTTTTATCATTATTATATTGAAATTCTGATTTAAAAGGTAGTGTACTATCTGTGAAGTTCTGATACTTTTTTCCCTCCTCTTTCTGTACGGTCCAATCTAGACCATCGCGTGGTAAAAGCGTTACAAGTCTGGCCAGTGTCTGATCAGCTCGTCTATTCTGGACAAACTGATCAGCTGCTGGTCAGCGCCGTCTAATCTAGTCCATCTCATGGTTTAGGCGTTACACTTCTGGCCAGCGGCGCTATTAGACCGTCTGTCTAGCGTCTGACCAGACACAAGACAGTCTGGCCAGCGCTTGGCCAGCGCCCCGAAATTTTTCCACACGGGTTCACCATGAAATTAATCACACTTGATAAATTATTTAATTTTGAATATTAAAAATTAAAAATTCTTTAGTTCTAACGGTTTTCTGTTGAAAATGGTATATTTTTGAATGCATAAATTTTATTCCAATTCAAAGTTATAAAGTACACTAGTACAGTGAAACCCTTCAATGGACTTCTCTTCTGTAGCCCTTCCGAAAAATGACGCCGCGCCGCATGTATGTGTAATATGAGCTACGCGGAAAGCGCGGGATCTGCGGTTGTCACTCAGCCGAGCACTCAGGCGTGAACAAACAAAAGCGGATTGGGCTATTTTAAGTTTGTTCCCACCCGCCTTTAGTCCCAAAATGAGCGCTATAGAAGATTTTCACTGTATTAGATTTTCAATGATTCGAATGATAAATTATATGAAAAATTGTACATTATTTAATTTTAAAATTTTAAGTTATCACGGTCCTAATTAGAAAATTTGCAATATTGAGTATTCGATTTTAAAAGTTTCTCTTTATAAAATTATCATTTTTAGAATTGTAAATTCAACAGTTCGTTTGAAATAGTATTCTTCCTGGACTGACAAATATTGTTTGGTTGTAAAATCAGCTGCTTTCATTGAAAATTGAGCTACTTAGTTAAAAAATAACTTTTTTGGTAAAAATTCATATTTTCAGCTTAAATATATATCTTTTTGTGTTGAGAAATCAACTATTCTGCTAGAAAATTCCACTATTTGATCAAAAAATACCTTTTTTGTTGACAATTCATATATCAGGGTTGAAAATTAACATTCGAGTTGAAAATTCATATTAACAATTGTGTCGAAAAGTTTTTCGTTGAGAATTAAAAATTGAAAAATGCAAATTCAACTGCTTGGTTAAGAAATGAAATTCTTTGTTAAAAATGCATTTTTTTGCTAAATATTCATGTTTTTAAAGTACTTAATCATGTAGATCATGTCACCTCTACACAGATTTTTAAAATTTACATGACACAAAATTATTCTATCTTTCTGGTTTAGTTTCCCGATTGAATCTTATGTAATTTATTTCCTGTCGACAATGTTCTTCAAATGTACAAAAATTAGCAAATTAAACGCTTACGATTCTTGAAAATTGATATCATCGAAGAGAATCTCTTTCAAAGCTTTTTTTTTTAATCTTTTGATTTTCTGTTTATGATTCTTAAGAAATGAGTAGAAAAAAATATACATAATATATTAATCCGTTCCATCACTTTCGACAACACCCATAGACGTTAGAGTTTGTAAATTCACTTACTGTTTTCACAATACACCAAACTCTCACTTTCAGTCAAGTGTCGGGTGTTGTCTTCAAAAGGCCTTGGACTGATTTCGTAGGGATAAAAACGTAAACAGTAAGGGCCACCTGACTCATTTCCCACACATATATTTTTATGCATAATAATGTAAAATATTAATGTATTTTGAAGTTATTTTACTGAAACTCTTTACACACACACACACACACAAGAAATTAAAGGGACATCTCGAAATGTCCAACATTAGCAGAGATACAAGCTTCTAAGCGTTTTGGAAAATTATCCAGTATGGCCGTGAGTTTTTCTTCGGTTATTTGATCCCAGGCATGAGAAAGGTTGCGTTTTAACGATTCTAGTGTGGTTTTTAGAGCACACTTTTTTCTTCAAGAAAGACTACACTGAATTAACCAGTGGATTCAAATCCAGTGAATTTGATGGACATGCATCTTTTCCTCAATTAGCAGGAAACAGCCTTTCGTAGAGCTGCATCGTCGCTTTCGCGCCATGCGCTGGTGCCCAGTCTTGTTGAAAGGTCCATAGGTTTTCACCGAAGTGTGCACGTGTCCAAGGATTCACGACGACCTTCAAGATATTATCTTGATAATATTTTTGGTCGATTTTCACTCCTTTTTCGACAAATACCAATGGAATCTTTCTTGTTGCACAAATTCCACCCCAAACAAACACTGAAGCAGGAAAATGTGATTTACTGACTGTTCTTTCTTGTTTAGACCTCAAAGAACCTTTAGGCAAGAGTTTCCGTTCATTTTGATGATTATGAGCTCGCTCAATAGTAAGAACTTTCTCATCAGAGAACAAAACATTACGATGTCGTTCAGCTGCGGCCAAACGTAACAATTTTTTGCATCTTTGCAAGCGAGAGGCTTTAATTTTGTCTGTCAACAGGTGACCTTCTTGCAGCTTGTAAGGATAACAATTTAAATCATTATTGACGATTCTTCTAATACTGGCTTCACTGCATTTGAACTCTTTACCCATTTGACGCATGGAACGCTCTGAATTTCGAATCAGTTGCTTCTGTATCGTCTGCCGGTTAGCTGGAGTGTTTAAGGTGCCTGGTCGTCCACTTCTGGGGCGGGCGGTCGTTAGTTGTGCCTAACTCACGAAATCGATCTATGGAATCATAGATTGTTCTACGCGGGATGTGCAGCAATCTTGAAATTTCACTCGCTGACTTATTTCGCTGATGCAAAGAAATTATAGCTATACGATTGGCTTCTTTACTCATTATGGATTTTAAAACACCTGAAATAGATCCCACCCAC
>NC_046658.1:83232426-83253632 GCF_010883055.1 Belonocnema kinseyi | reverse complement strand
ACCTATCTCACGGTTGTGAGACGTGTTTATGGCTGAAATTTTACCGCGATTTCGCTGGAAGCGGGTGCAATTTTTCAGATTAGCACCCGCTCCCGGCGAAATACAGCGGTTGTCCTTATGACAAATTTTTAATTATATATATATAAGGTCGCATCCGCTCTCGCATTATTTCCCTGAGAAACTGCGTAAGCATTCAGTTTTAAGAAGGCCGAGAACGGGGTGACTGTAAGCGAGAGTCTGGTTTATTTGGAAAATATGTAGACACTTTACACTGTCACATGATTGCTTATTTTAATTACTTATTTAGTCAAAGCTCATTGGATTTGAAAAGAAGACTAAAAGTTGTTGTCGAATTGGGGCAAAATCGTGAGTTTAGCTGTTTTAGAAGATTTTTTAAATTTAAGTGAAGGAAAAGAGGATTCGATTAAGAAGAGAGTGGTCTGTGATCCCTGCATTTAGGATGTTATAAAAAAAAAGTTGTCAGATGAAGGAATTTTCTATGAGCTAAGTTAGAATTCTGAACATGTGTTTTTGTTTACTTTTAATTGAAGCTGGGGAATTGAATTAAGAGATCCTGAGCACTAAAGTTTTGCTAATAAATAATTTTCTTGACCTATACAACTTTTTTTTTAATTGACTTCGCCGTACTTCTGAAACTGATATCTTTGGATATCTTGGCTGTAGGTGGCAGATTATCGTCTTGTACGATCAAACGTCGGATTTTACGGTAAGTGGCTTTGAACCGCGCGTACATGTTCATCGCTCATTAAGAGAGGCTTCACGCTGCTTCTGCAGTACACATTAATAATAAAACACGACGAAGTTCCTAAATTACCAATAAAAAAATTAGACACTTTTTAATTTTTAAGAGACATATCACTTAGTATTCATTATTTATTTATTGGTAGTAGTGCAATTTAAAACAGAAAGGAAAATAGAATTCAAAGAAAAATTGATTCAAGAATCAATCAATTTTCCGTTTAAAAAAAAGCTTATACAACTTAAAAATGATTCAATAGTAACAAATATTGTTTTAATCCAGAGATCCTTATACGGTATATTATCATCATATTATTATAATTATCAGAGTATCTACTCAATACGTAGAAAACATGCCCTGACAATTCCAGGTGTTTTGCAGGTATTTCGAGATTTTTTCAGGTTTCATTTTTCATAGTACGGAGCCATTCAAGTATTTCACGTTTTTTTGAACAACCGAATCAGCCCTTGTAAAAATTTAAACCTGTAAAAAAGTACTATTCATATGTAAAGTACAATAAGTCGGACAAATTTCTCGGGATAAAATTAATATGCTTAATTGAGAAAACTTTGAATAATTATATTACAAGATATTCTTAAATATATTATCACTGTCGATTAAGTAAATGAATTAATCATTTCTTGAATTAATTCCTAAAGCCAATGGATTTGAATAGTAATTGAAACAAATTTTTATATTTTGAATAAACAATAGTTTCAAGGAGTGTAAAAATGGAATTAAGTAGAATAGATCAATTTCCAACCAAAAGATTGATTTTCCAATTAAAAAAGATTACTTTTCAACCAAACATTTAATCGTTGAATTTTCAATTAATAAATTAAATTTTGATCAAAAATAAAAAGAATTAAAAACAAACTCAAATTTGCATTCCAAGTCATGAATTCTCAACTAACATGATAAATCTTCAACTGGAATAGATAAACAAAACGAAATACATTAATTTTCAACTCATAAAACAGATTTTCAAACAGAAACAAAAAATAATTTTGAACAAAATAGTCCAATTTTCAACCAAAGTAATAAACTTTCAACTAAAATAATAAACAAACAATTATCTTGTCATTTAATTAATTTTCAACCAAAAAGGTGAATATATTAAACCAAAATAAAGGAATAGTCAACTTAATTGGTTCAATTTCCCATTAAAATATAATTTTAAACCAAAAATAGATATAGAAATTTTCAACATAATAATTACATTTAGTACTGTAACATTTGAATCAATTAGTTTCTACAAAACAAAATATTAAAATTTTAAACCAAAAAGATTAATTTTCTATTAAAATGAATCTTCAACCAAAAAAGTATAACTGTCAAGGAAAAATGTAATGGATGGTATTTTAACCAAAAAAATTTTAACTTTTAATCAGAAACAGTTTCGTTCAACCAAAAAGTAAGAATTTTTAACAAAATCGTTGATTTTACAACCAGTAAAGGTTAAACTTCTACTAACATAAACGAATTTCGCAAATCAAAAAGATGAATTTTTACTCCCCAAATATTGTACTGAAGAATTAAATGCTTAACGGCGAATTGCCAAACGTAAATAAAAGAGAGTTTTCGACAAAGTGCATCATTTTTTATAAATAAATAAAACATGCTCATTTAATTTTATATAAAAATTGCAAAAACAAATTTAAACGCATTCGAAAAAATTCTCAGAAAATTTCCTGTGAATTTGAGGTTTTCCAGGTTTTCAATGTGAGTAAAAAAACCTATTATTTATTCCACAGTATCTTCGGCTATATTTTTGAAAGTCGAAATAAAACATCGATTAAGATTTAAAGGGGGCGTTTCAGAACTAAATTTGTTAAAAGACTTTCATATATATATATATATATATATATATATATATCGTCTCACGGTTGTGAGACGTGGTTATGGCTGAAATTTTACCGCGATTTCGTTGGAAGCGGGTGCAATTTTTCAGATTAGCACCCGCTCCCGGCAAAATGCTGCGGTTGTCCTTATGACAAATTTTTAATTATATATATAGTAATAAAAAATATTATAATTAACTGAAACTTTTTGTATAAAACATTTATTATTCTTATTCGCAATCCCATATTACAGGAACAAGTTTTTATTTTTATATAAGAAAGGAAAATTTTATTTTTAACTTTTAACGAAAGCTTATTTTTTAATTATGAAATTGTAATCTGAAAATTCTTGTAAAGATTACTCTGAATTAGGTAACTTTTCGAGATTAGATCTTTTTCACCTATATTCAGAAACTCAATATTTTATGGCTAAGTTTTAATTTCTATTTAAATTGACGATTTAAAATTTTTATCGCAATCCGCAGCCAAACATGTCAACTAAAAAATCTATTTCCTCAAAACTGGATAACTTTTGCTGATCAAATTTTTTAGCTTAAATCAGCAACACTTAATCTCGAAAGTATATTTTTGTTTTATCTTTGAATGGATATTTCCTCTAAAAATGACGATTTTTTTGGTTATCTATAGTTATTCTAGTTCTATACTGCCAGCGTTCATTTGACATCTAGTAATTATATTCAAAATCTGTAATTGTCGGAAGTAAACCTACCGGAAAATAACTTTAGTCATCTATAACTTTTCTTTAATACGATGTTAGAATTACTCCAAAGAATAGTTATGATCATATGGCCATATGCGAAACTTGCCTATCACCTTCCATCATTAATCATGCACAATATATTTCTTGCAATATTTTGCAACGTAAGATTATCCGCTACTGCCACATCAAGAGAAGGCTAGCAAAGTAGCTAATGCAAAATTTTACGCTAACATGAACCCAATTAAATCTTAAAAGATTTATCTTTTACGAAAAATGTTAGCCCTTTGTGACCAAGAAATATAGTACCCTGAGAAAAATATGCAGATTTGTGACCTATGTATCTATAATGTTTATTGTATAACGATCATGTCCCCGACAACAACAAAAATAGTTCACATATGTCTCGAATTTAAGATTTTTATTTAATGATGTAACAATAGTTCAATTTTATATAGCGTTTCAGTTTAAAATTGGTAATATTTTCAATTTTATTCTCATGGACATTGAGTATATATTCAGGCTTTGAATTAAAAACGAATCAATTTAATAAGAGCTTGATACTGGGAATTAAAAAAATGGATACACACATACACATGTGTATTCCCGCAGGTAAACATTTTTTAATTCAACTTTCTGGTCTGTAGGGTTTAAATTACACCCTCCTCATAATCCCCACCGAAACCTTTCTTTAAATATAAGTTAGTAAAAAGTGAGACTATAATTTACTTTGGGGAAAATTGGTACTGATTATTAGTTGAACTTTACTACGACTGGTGATTAGTTAAAAAAAATGTACTGAAGCCTCATTAAAAACTTACTATTAATTCATCATAAATGTTATTGAGACATGAAGCAGATGTTTGATTTCTAAAACTTGAAAACAATTCATTGTCAAGGTCTTACGCTTTTTAGAATATAACAAATCATTAAATTTAATTCAGTCCATTTTAAATAATTAGAATTTATAATTATTTGTTTGAAATTTCAAATTCACTGAAATTGCAATTCTTTCATTTTATACACTTAAATAAAACATTTATAATTGTTTTTTATTGCAAAATTTTTATGATTGAAATGTTAAATTCCATTATAATTAAAAGTTACAAATTTAAGTGTTTCAAATTAAAAATTCTACAAAAGCGTTCAAATTTTATAAATCCTTCAAATTCAAGAATTATCATGATTCTAAATTTAAAAAAGGTTCAACATGCAATTTGAAAAGTTTATATTCATAAGATTTTAATTTGGAAAAAATTATATCTTCATTAAAATAATATACGCTTGACATAAAACTTTATATATTTTATCTTGATCACGAATTTATAATATTTTGTAATTTGAAATTAAAAATAAATTATTTATAACTCCATTTGTAAACCTGTTTGGTTAAAGACTTTCAAATATTAATGATTATAAGAAATACAAAGTCCCCCTATTAAATTATAAATTATTGGTTAAATGTCAAATCACTTAATTTTGAGAATTCTGTATTTAAAATTTTTGAATTTTAAAGAGATAATACGATAGACGTGTCAGAAAACTTTGAAGACGATTTCCGATAGGATTAAATTGTTTAGATTTCATTTAAATTGATATTTTGAATATTTCCCGAGATACCGATTTGCGTATGTCAAAATTATTCATTCTTCTTTAACTCATAATTTTTACCGGTTTAAATTTTAACTTTTTAAAATTAAAGTATTAAAAACTGAAAATGCTTAAAAATAAAGAAAATAGAAAATTCCATTTTTAACTATGAAAATTTAGGATAGAAGTGAATTTTATATTAAATACAAGTGTTAGAAATGTTATATTGAATTTGAATTTAAAACAAATTTTTTAAGAAAGTTGATATTTTTCGTAAATTAATCGTCATTGGCAAATCATTCTTTCGCAAACTAATAATAATACAATGGACTCTGTAACAAAAAACATTAGGTATAAAAGAAGAATTAAAATCTTGAAAATTTTTTTGTAATATTGTGTCAGTGCTTTTCATCGAAAATTGCTATTGGTAATGAAAAAACATTTGCAATATTTAAACAATAATAGGATATGTTAGCGTTTTTCACAAAAGATCGGTTATTTTTAATTTAAACGAAAATTATTTTACTTCAAAAGTGACATTTAAAATTTTGAACAAACTTTCATCAATTAAACAAAAATATAGTCCTTAATTTCTCATTATTTTAGATAGTATACACACTATGAGAAACAAAAATTTTGTATTAGTATTTTTTTATATCTCAGTTTCAAAATTCCGTAAGATAAAAAACAATAATCCCGCGCGCAGTGCGCATTAATGTTTTCTATTTAATTTTAAAGTTGTCTTCGTTAATTATCCATTGTACATTGTTATTGTATTCTCAGAAAATAAAGGTAAAAACATGCATTACTTGATATTGTAACAATTTAAACATAACCATATGGTGCCAACCTTTAGATATTTCGTAGAGATACGTTATGATAATATCCGCGACAGTTATGAATCTCTTTAACTGGATCTTTAAAAGAGATGAAATTACGAGAATCACGTTAGTTAGGACGTATACTTCCTAACACACCATATATTTCGCGACTAATCTTCCATGTAGCCGTGTAGACTCGAGTAGGCTAGTACTCTACAGCACAATAGCATATAACTGCGAACACGTATGGTGTGACTTAAAAGTCTTCAGAGTATATAGAGAGACTTCCTATCCTATACATTATGGGGAATGGGAAATAGTTAGGGGATAATTTTCTTCCAGCAAAACCTCACTGATCACGTTAATGTTTCTGAGTACTCACAGAAGCGTAAGGAAAGCCGAGGAACAATGCACTTGAATTTATGCTTGGTCGATCTCTCTATATACTAAATGAAAGGAGCAGGCGTTTAAAAAGATAATGAATGATATAGTACTATCAAATTGTTACAATTTCCCTACAAGGTTCCCGCATAATAAAAAATTGAGCACATTATACTGATTTGTATTACACGGCGAAAAATACTGCTCACACTTAACACCTAGATATTTAGGCTCAACACATTTATAAAAATTAAAGACATTGAAATTAGAATAAAATCAAATTTATAATCCTATTAACGTCCAATAATCAAGTCAATATAGAATTCCTGAATATAATAACAAGAATATAACGACCAAATTTTGACCACCACCATAAAATTCTCCTATTGTAATTTTAAAAAAGATCTTTTTTCCTGAAAAAGAAAAAAATGTTGACAATAATAAAAAAAGAGGAAAGAAAATGAGAAGGCAACCACTAAATCATCGTCCTTCTCTTTTTTTAATTTCGTTCGTATTTTCTATATCTATTATTAACAAATCACAATAAAAAACATTTCCCGTGAATAAATTCCAATGTGGATCTGATCGCGGCCAGATCGGGCAGAATTTGTCCCAAATCAGGCTATCTAGATGGGGCCAGACTCGAAATGAAACGCGATGCCTGATCGAGGTCCAAGCGCTGCGCTAAGAGATAACCATGCCTGGCCCCGATCAAGCCAATATTAATTTATTTTTCTTATTCTTAATTAAAAGGGATTCTTAAATAAAATAATATTAAAAGCTTTCTATATTGAACCTTCTATATTGAACTTTATTGTGGAAAGTTATTTTGAAATAAGTGGATTATAATATAGCACTGGCTCTTTAAGTTATTTTAAGAAAAGCGAATATAAATAAGAAGGTTGTATTCATATTCCGATTTATCAAATCACCTAAAAATACGTGAAAATAAATTAAATTATAAATAAATAACCTCATTTCGAGGTTAGGTTTCATCTTAACATTCTTACTAAATTTACTTATTATAGTCTTTAACATGTAATTCAGGAATATTTTGAAGTATACTATACCTACAAACTCGTCTTGTGCTCACTTTTGGCATTTTTTCCCACCTATATTGCCACTTTTACAAATAATAATTAAAATATTTTTGACACTTGAGACTTTACATTGAAACTTGGGCGATTTGGAGTCAATCCAGTTTAGTCCCCAAAATTAATGGAGCGCCATCTACTGGCAAGGTGAGGGTCATATTACATATCCGAAATATCTTTCATAAACACGTCAGAAATAGAGAAAGTAAAAGAAAATTAAGATTCATGAAACCTCACTGTTAAATATAATTAATCATATTAGCATAACTTCTGCTTGATTTATTCAAATCAATTTATTTACTTTACAATTAAAAATTTCACAAAACACTAATTACATATATTTATTATGTATTTATTTGGCGCAGTCATACCGAGACATAACCTGTAAAGTCTAAGATTAACTATACCTTATTATTATATACACAAGAATATATACAGGATGTTTAAGAAGTCCTGGGACAGCCAAATAAATCCCTAGTTACAACTTTTCTTGGAGATGTTTGAGGTAATTGTTAAAGTAACTTTCAACGAGGAATCCAGTGGTGACCTTAGTTTTGACCATGACCATGACCTTTATGGTTATTTCAAGGTCACATTTGTTTTTTTTTAATGGAATGGCCTGTTTTTGACATTGGTAATCGAAAAAGCGGAAAATTTCACGTAAAAAAGTATAGTCAGGTCATAGGTAAGGTGTGGCCTTGATAAACGTATCAAGGCTATTCAAACTTCTATATGGTCTGAACATTCTTTCGCAAGCTAGCTTGTGAAAATAATCCTCTTAACCTACTTACTTACTTAAACAATGTACATTAAATTAAATTGAAGGATGACTTTGATATGACCTTGATGGTTATGATCCATGTCACTCGATGGTCACTATCTAATGCACATTATTTAAGTAAGTAAGTAGGGTGGGATGATTTTCACAAGCTAGCTTGCGAAAAATTATTCAAACCATATTGAATTTTCAATGACCTTGATATGTGCACTAAGGTCAAACCTTACCTATGACCTGGTCACACTTTTTAATGGAAAATTTTCCCTTCTTGCGATTTCCGATGTCGAACAGAGTCGTTTCAATTAAAAAACAAAGAGTGACCTTCATATGACCCTGATTGTCATAGTCAAGATCACTCGATGGTCACTGTTGAATGTACATTGTTAAAGTAAGTAGGGTAAGTGGAGGATTTTCATAAGCTAGCTTGCGAAAAAATGTTCAGACCATATTGAAGTTTGAATGACCTTGATACGCCCATCAATGTCACACCTTACCTATGACCTGACTACACTTTTAGCGTTAAATTTTCCGATTTTTCAATTGCCAATTTCAACAATGGGCCATTCCATTTGAAAAAACAAAGGTGACCTTGAAATAACCATGAAGGTCATGATCAAGGTAAAACCTAAGGTCACCTCTGGATTCTTTGTTAAAAGTTACTTTAAGGATTACCTCAACCTTCTCCAAAAAATGTGTGCCTAAGAATTTATTTGGCTGTCCCGGGTCTTTTTAGACACCCTGTATACTTAAGGTAAGAGAGCCTCCAATGAACATTACGAATATATTCTTGGCGTCTATTTAAGTTGCAAAAATGATTAAAATTAGTGGGAAATTATTGAAATTAAACAAAAATATATATTCTTAAGGTAAGATAATCTACGCTGTACATTAATAATGTATCCTGGATGCCTATTTGAGCTGTAAATATTCTTCAACTTAGTCGGAAATTCTTAAAATTAGAATTAGTTAATCAGGAATTTTTAAATAGATGGGACAATATTAAAATATGTATTCGATTATGACAAGAAGATTTCATCAAACAGATCATTTTTATTATGTACCAAACTTATTAAAAATTTAATGGATCTTTTTATAGGCAAAAGTTTGGTAATCCTATTGGTTCAGTCATTTCTCCGATTTTAGCGGAAATAGTTATGGAAGATTTGGAGATATTTGCTTTCAAGAAGTTAGATTTTGCTTTGCCTTCTTAATTTCGGTACGTTGATGATACCTTATTATGTATTCCTCTATCCAAGTTGTAGATGGTTTTTGATGCGTTTAACAGTTTTCATCCAAAATTTCAATTTACTCATGAAATAGAAATAAATAATAAAATCAGTTTTTTGGGAAATACAAATAATTAAAGGTCAGGATCATTACCATTTGCTATAAGAAAAGTACATATTCAGGTATAATTTTAAAACTTATTTTTGCTAATCATTTTCAAGAAAAAGTTGCAGTAATCAAAAACTTAGTTGACAGAGCTCTAGGTTTGTCCCGCGTTTCATTTCACCAAAGAAGTTTGAATATTCTTTTTCTACATCATTACCCCAAAGAAGTTAATTGCAGAATATATTGAAATTAGAATTCACTAAATCAATAAAAAACAAAGTAATATTTTGCCTGCAGATCATCAGAAAGAATTGAAGGAATATAGTTCTTTTAATAATTTTGTTCTCCCATTTTTTGGTCAAATTTCTAAAACTATTGGAATTATGTTGAAAAAGTTTAAGACTCATACGATTTTTCTTTTACCTTTTAAAATGGATTCAATACTAACTTTTTGCAAAGATCCTTTTGACAAGTTTAAAAAAAGTGGTTTTGTCTGCAAGATTACATATAAAAACTGTAAGATGACTTAAGTAGTACGAACTGGCAGACTTCTTAATTATACTAGGATGGAGGAACACAAAAGTAATGTTCCTTTTGGACGCTGTTATAAGATTATCCTTGCCAGACATACAAAGGGATTTGTTGTTGTTGACCATGAGTTTGACTGGGATATTGTTGAAATCTAACAAAGGGAAAGTAATGAGAGAAAGAAAGAATGTATGGAAATTCTTTACATTAAACAAACAAAAACAGTTATATATTAATTAAGAAATTGATTTGGATAAATTAAAATAAAGTTATGCTAATATGATTAATTGTATTCAACAGTAAGGTTTCATGAATCTGGATTTTCTTTTACTTTCGTCGATTCGGTGCTGCTCCTACCTACTCAATTTTTTCTTACCTTGAAAAGCGTGGTGTATGAGTACCGAAACGTTGGTAAATATTATTCACAAATTACTTTTTATTGTGCTGTAATAATAATAAAAATAAAAAAGACGAAAGAAATTAAAAAAGACAAAGAAGGGGATTTGCTTGGTTTCCTTCTCATTTTCTTTCCTCTTTTTTATTTTTGTCAAACAAAATTGGTCCTACTTCACTTTCTCTTTTGTAATCTTGTGATAGCCGCTTTTCTACTTATATTGCGTGTTTAAATTTAGGTACTTAGGTACCGCAGAGAATATTATCTCACAACAGAAACGAGTGCTCAATTTTATAAGTTAAACCTTGAGCATAGTTCTAATAAAAAAACGTGATGATCTAGTTATGACCAGTTATGACAGCTTATATTACTATGCTCTCCCTATTCTCAGCATCATCATTGACTATGCCTGAAATATATATTATATGTTGATATTATTTTAACAGTAATATTTATTTTTATATTACTGTTAAAATAATATCAACATATAATATTTATTATTGAATTATAAACTTCTTATCAAATGTGACATTAAAATGTGTGCACTTCAACTATTTAAAATTTGAAACAATGCTCGTATTTTTATAGACCAATGGAATATTTGTTTCATTTTAGCATTATTTATTTTCATGTACTAATTAATATTTTCTCAACTTTGTTACATGCTTATTTTCAATAATATATTGCATCTTGGAATCACAGAAATCTTTACTATATTTAAAACCTACTTCCTTGTTTTCAACAAATATTTGGTAAAATTCAACGTACGATTCTTTGAACTAAGTAACCATATCTCCCTACTTAAAAATACTTTTACTACAGCTGATAGACTTTAATTTGTTAGATTCTCAGTGTAACATTGTTGGCTGCTCAACTCCTGAAAAAATTCTTGCACAACTCCAGGTTTTGTTCAAGTATACATTTTCTTAATACGAAGCCACTCAAGTATTAAGTATCGCATTTTTTAAAGGCAACGAACCTAAACTTCTGCAAAGAATTATATAATTTTGTGAAGTCCTTGTAAATAATATTTGAATTACTTAAAAAGGTACTATATATTTATATTTGAAATTTAATAACTATTTTTTTCATTTGCGTACGTAAGTATAATTCGGACCAGTAATTTATTCATGTTTAGTTTAGGTTCATGTTACACGTTCTTCCTATTTAAAATAACATATTTAATTTGGGAACGTATCACAATGTCACAAAATAATAATTACAGAATATTCTTCAATGTATTAATTATCATTGATAAATAATTATATAAGTTATTAATACTAAACTAATAAGAAATAATTTCTTAAATTTGTTCCCAAAAACCATGAATTCGATTAATAATTTTACAAAAATTTGCATATTTAACATATTAATATTAAAAAATATATATATTTTTCTTATATTAGTAAAATTATTAAAAAAATGTTTGATATGATTAAGTATTGTACAAGTAATATAAAGTTACTTTTGATTATGAAAAAGCATTGTTATATATAACACAGGCCCACAAAAACCAAAAGTGGTCTGAACTTTACACGTGACTACGCTTCCTTTATGGACTTTGAGCCGCTGAATCCTAATCAGGCCTCAGAATCACCCCCCAGGCACCACAATTTTCCCCTAGCCTAGGGAAAAAGTGTAACGCTCACGAAAACCTGAGGTTTCCAGGAGGTATTATTTTTGCACGAAGAAGCTTATATTTTTCTGTATTTTGAGTTGCTGAATTTATGTCTGACATCAGAATTTTTCTACAGTGCCTTGAAATTCCCCTAGCGTAGGGGAAAAATTGGAAACCCGAGAAAATTTTGAAGTTTCACGAAGGCTTTATTTTTGTCCAGAAAAGCTGGTACCTCTCCGTATTTTCAGTACCTGAGTAAGATTCTGGAATTAGAATTATTCTATACAGCCTAAAAACTGTTCCTCCTTGTTCCAATGTTCCTCCACTTCTCAATGTTACACTCTTTCCCCTAGACTGAGGGAATTCTGAGGTAATGTGGAATAATTATGATTCCAGATTTTAATTCAGCTACTCAAAATACGAAGAGATACCAGCTTTCCCGTGGAAAAATAAAACCTCCGTAGAACCTCTAGTTTTTCTCCCTTTTTTACTTTTTACCCACGGCTGGGGGAATTCTAAGTCACTGTAGACAAATTTTAATATGAAATATAAACTTAGCATCTCAAAATACGAAAATATATCAGCTTTTCCGTATAAGAATAACTCGTGCGTGAAACCTTAAATTTTGCTCAGTTTTCCACTTTTTCCCCTAGGCTAGGAAAGTTCCGAGGTACCGTAGAAAAATTCTTATATCATATATAAACTGAGCAAGTCTAAATACGGAAAGGTATCAGCTTTTCCGTATACAAATTAGGCCTTCGTGAAACCTTAAGATTTTCTCAGTTTTCCATTATTTCTCCCAGGCTAGAGGAATTAGCAGGTACTGTAGAAAAGTTATATTGTTGCATTCGAACTTAGCGACTTGGAATACGTAGAAACAACATTTTTTTTAATAACTTTCCCGTGGATAAATATTACTTTAACGGAGCCTGAAAAAAACCAAGATTTTGCACTTTTTCCTTAGGCTGGGGGAAAATTGTGGAATCGGGGAGAAATTCTGAGGCCGGATTCGTATTCATCCGCTGAAAATCCATAAGGGTGGCCTAGTTTCATGTAAAATTCAGACCCCTTTTGTTTTTTGTGGGAATGTGTAATTGTATAATTCAATTTAAAAGAAGCATCACGCATGTTCGAAAAAACTCCCTACAACTTCAAAAAAAATTCTCTAAAATTTCCTGGATTTTCCAGGTGTATACAATTTTCCTAAAAATTGCAGGTTTTCCAGGTGAGAAGAAAATTTAAAAAAAAACTCTATGAAATTGTCCCATACTATTTTTTACATACCGATACGATGATGAAATTCTATTTTAAACAAAAAATAATCCACTGTATGAGTCATACGTACCTGTAACACAAAATAAATGTACATCTTAGCATTAATTAAAATAACATATTCTTTAATTTTCAGTTAAGTAAGATATTAAGTTTAAATGTAGTATATCCTATAATCTTTCTTATTATCTTTTCAGAGTTTTTACTCAGATTCTAAAGGAAAAGGACTTTTGATGTTATCTTGTCGACTAGAATAAAAACTTTCTTCAAAATTCCACGTTTTTTCAAAGTATCTTTAGATTGTTTCAGGTATAGTTTTTCCTAATATGGTGTCATTTAAGTATTAAGTATTGTATTTTTTAGACAATTCTGTTCTGATTCTATATCACCGTAAAGTTTCACATAATATTTAAATAAATCTATTGTTATCCATTTGTGAATGGTTAAGTTGCAATTGACTAAATTTATTAGAAAATTGGGAAATTAAACAAATAGGAATATTTTGCATTCCTTGTAAATATCTAACAATATAGAAATGGTACTTTTTATGTATAAAATTAAATTAAATAAATTTTGACTGACTCCAAAAAAATGATGTCCTTACGAAACTAATCCATTATACATATTTTATCGCTTCTCTGCTGATGATGGAAATGGTGAATTTCCGAAACCTTGGGGTTTTTTCTTTTACTTTTTGAAACTTAAATAAAACTTGTCCGATAGTGTTGTTGACAACTAAGTTGTTTTGTTTCATCTTCCTACATTGGTTTCTCGGACGTTAAAGATTTACTTATATTAAATAATGATGTTCGGTAATTCATGAAAGTAACTTTATATGTAAAAAAGGGTACGAAAATGTTTAATGGTACAAACTTTAAGGAATTTTAGAACCACCGATTATTCATAAATATAGTCGTATTATCACTATCAAATAATTAAAGAAATCAATAATACTAAAAACAAAATTATTTAATTCTTAAACTTACTGCTATAGTCCCTAAATTTTATTTATATATTTTTTTAAATTCTTTGTTTTCATAAGTACTTAAACTGACATTTAACATGTTAATATTTTCAATCAAAGGTTGTAAAGAAGTGAAGTTTGATTTAAATAAGTGTAAATCTAGTATTAAGTTTCCTGGTCTACCAACCAACAAATTTTGGAAATCTTTTTCGCGTTTGAAACCTGTTAATCTTTGTTTTTTTTAGATTATGGATTTCAGAAATATTAGTATATATTTGGGAAATGTGATGGATGTGATTGAAATCGCGTTCAATTCATAGGGGTTTTCCTAAAACATTTTTGAGATTAATAACAAAGTATGCATTGATTTTAAAAACATATAAAAGTAATCCGATTTTAAAAGGTTCTCATGCACAGATACGTATTTTAAATGTAAATAGTAAAAACATTGTATTTATACAGAGAGAAGCTAATAAGGCTAATTTTTCAAAAAACGGATCTGTTGAGATATAACATAAGGTGAGATGGGGTTATTAACTGGAGTTAACACTTTTTGCTAAATAGTGGAAAATTGACCAAATAACTTTTTATATTACTGTCTTTGCTTTTTATTTTTAGGTAGTATGTGAATTTTATTTAGTATAAGTTTTTATTCTTCATACCAGCAATTTTCCTCTAAATAATCCCTATAATAAGGAATTATACATTTACATCAAAACATAGTTTTTAGTTAAATTACCGTTGTGCAAAATTTTACGCATGCATGGCCACTGCGTCTTGCAAAAAGTATGTTTTGTTGAAAAATAGAAACAAAAAGGAATTTGCCAATGAATAGAAAATTATACCCAATAAGATAAGCATAAGAAAACAGGTGAGGTTGGTTTTGGTTGACTATTTCTTTCATCTTTCTCTTTTTCTTATGTTATATAATTGTCTTTAATCAGCCAAACACGAGAGAGTTGGAAATAAAATTTTGATTTGTGAAATTTTTTGTATTCTGATTTTGGTGCATAAAGTAGTTCATAAGAGAGTAGATTTAATTTCGATTATAAAAGAGTTTTGTATAAGTCTATATCAATAAAAGCTTATTAATTCACCAAAGAAAATAGTTTTATCACAACTAATTAAATAAAAATTGCATATTTTCTTTTAATATATTTTTGAAAGGGTTGAAGATCTCAGACAAACGAGCGTTTTTAATAATATATGGGTAGATTTCTTCACGCGCCTGAGAATCCGAACAAATTTTAATTTATGCAATTTCGGCATTATAAGGTAAAGGTTAAATCAACGTTATAATTTTAAAAGACCCATTATCGATCGGAAGGGATCGCAAGCATGCTGCGAAAACGTGCCTTGTATAATTTATGAGCAGTGCCCATGCCATCAGGAGGCTATACGGCGGTAGCGACCCAATAAGCATTTTGAGGTTAATTATATTTGAAAGTGATTAACAATATAAAATGGTTATTACATCACTAATGATAAAATTAGTAATTAAGAGAATCAGTGTGACCGAAAAACTTAATTATACAATTCCCGGATTTTCCCTGTTTTTTCCCTGCCCAATTTTTAATTTTCTCTGACTATTAATATTCGAAGATTAGCATTTATTCTTGTCATATTTTCAGCATAAAATCATTTATAAAAGGAATAAATGAATTTTAAATTAAAAACTAAGACGGTCGGATTTATTTATTTCAATAAAAAAAGATGGCTTTTCTGCCATAAAAGGTACATTTTGAGTCCAAATGGAGGAATTTTCGACAAAAAAGTTGCATTTTCGACGAAAAAGATGAGATTTCTTTAAAACTCAAGTTCAATTTGCAACCCGAATAGTTGAATATAGATGCAACAAAAGACGCATGCTCAACAATTAATGTAACAGTTGATTTTCCAACAAAAAAGCCTGAAAATATGAATTTTTAACAAAGAAGGTAATTCACAACCAAACCGCTGCATTTTTAAATAAAACAGAAGTACATTGTAAACCAAGATAATTTTTCTACTAGAAAAGATAAATCTTCAACTAAAAGAGATAAATTTCCAACAAAACAATTCAACTTTTGCCCAAGTAGTTGAATTTTTAATTAAAAAAAAAAACAATTTTTATTAAAATAATTAAGTTTTCAACCCGAGAGATGATTTCTCAAGTAAAATGATGAATCTAGAACTAGAATAGTTAAATTTTCATTCGAGAAAATTGGTTTCTAACCAAAGAGATGAATTTTAACTAAAAATATGAAACTTAAAACAAAAAATCACTTAACGAAATGCTTAAGCCTTCAACCAAGCAGTACAATTTTCTCTAAAAAAGCTGAATTTTCGACGAATAATGTAGTAGTAGATATTTCAACCAAAAAGTACGAATTTTCAACAGTTGCATGTTTCTTCAAGGGGATACAATTTTTATTAAAACAGATGAATTTTTAACACACAAAAGAAACTTATAACTAAGAAAAAGGTCAGCTCAATTTTTAACAGAGCAGTTGAATTTTTATTCAAAAAGGATGAATTTTTAACAAAATTGTTGAATTTTAAAAAAAGTTATAAAAATTTTAGCGAAAATGAGAATCGTTGGAAACAAGCAACTGCAACAAAAATAAATATAAATATATAAGGCGAATAAATTACTGACAAGAATTTTATATCAGGATGCCCGAAAAAATTGTTTTTCAAAATTTCCTAATTTTTCCATGATCAATTTTTTATTTTTCCCTAACATTATTATTCAAAGACAAGAATTATTATAGTAAACCCATTTTTTAAGTATCATCTTCTATAAACAGAATAAAACAATTTAAAAATCTTTAAGTTATTATCCTTGACAGTTACTTAAAGTGCGTCTTATAGAAATTCCGTGATTCTTGCAAGATTTTTTTTAATTCTTGTCTTTTCCTTGAATTTCCCTAACCAATACAATTTCCTGATTTTTTCCAGATATCGAGATTTTCCCTGACTTGCGACTACCCTGAAGAAGGAAGATTTGTTTGTAAGGCAATATTTTCTTATTACAAAGCGTTCGTGCTTTAGAGTAAAATATAGTTCAAAATCAAAAAGATATCGAGAGCACGTGGCGTGCAAATACATAAAAAGAGATGTATGCTAATAAACTAGCACATGTGGACTTTCTTCCTGACATCATTCTTCCTCCTTTATAGCAGAAACGCAAATATCAGTATAGAAATCGTGAGAAAAATTGAATTACTCTTATTGTAATATAAAATCTATAATCATAATTATACTGCAATTTAGTTCAAGTACAGTGAAACTTTAACAAGAATATCACATATCCTAGATCTAGAGACCTGATCATTCAGTCCTGTCATAATGCATCAATGCTTCGTTTTCTTAATTGAAAGCAAAAAAAGTTCGTAATATTTTCACTATGTGACTTAAAAAAATGTTAATGCATGCTAAGAGTGTCAGGGTGGTAACTTGATATTAAACATATAAAAATATCAGCGAATCTGAAAGCTAACATTCAAAACCTCAATATTACCGCTATTCAGGAATCACGATAGTTTACCCCATTTATAAAGAAAAACCAGATAATTAAAACTTTTGCGATTATATTTGTGCTTCCACTTATTGTCTGCATCCCTACAGCGTATTTGATTTAATATCTGGTTTTAAGCGTTCCCGAAATTTTAAAATTTTAATGATATGCTTTCTTCGATATCGTGCATGGCATCAAAATATATACATGTATACTTAAAGTTAATAACCACCCACATTGAAATTTACATCCTTCTGTAAATTAGAACGTGAGCCTGTGCATAAAAAGGAATTAAGGATTGCAGAGGAAGGTCATCAAAATATTCTTGGAAATTTCGTAAGACACTAAAAATAATAGATCTGTTGTTTGCGGAACGAGATGTTGTTTCTGGATGGTTGCAACAGAATTTGCCTTACTATGGTTGCTTCCCATTACGAGATGTCATCCGTTAGACCGGTACTTACATGAGGCGAGAGCAGTTTGTACAAATCTTTATGATTTACTTCAACTTCCGCGTCGCGCATCATTCCGATATGACCGTTCCACTTATGATTTGCACTTTCTGCAGATTCCATTCTTTGAAATTTTTTATTATTTATGTTTGGTGAATCGTTTGTAAAATTGATCAAATGCGCGATACAGGGCACGAATCAACTAGAAGGCTTTGAAAAAGTTACATTAATTATATAAAATTTAAAGATAATGGAGAAGCAGTATCAGTCACTGAATTCCTGAAGTAATAACTTCGTTTGTTTGGAAATTTAGAGTACATTATTCCTATTGATTTAATGAAAATAAACTTGAAAGTTAAAAGAATTTTTTAACAATAGTTATACAGCTTGAAGGTTTTTCAATTTGTTTATAATATTTCGTTCAGAAATGTTAAACATTTCAACCTGGATTATTTTCAAATAAGGGAATTTTATAATTTACATTTATTTTGAAACTCGGAACGATTTATTTTTAACATTTAGAACTTGAAATTACTCAACAATTAAGGCTACAAACTTAAAACTAGGTGTGTAATTTAAATATGAAATTATTCATTTTTAAATCATTGAGACTGGACAGCCTAAAATGCTCTAAAACAAGCGGAAATAGGATGATTTTTCCCGAAAGCAGGTGAATAATTTCCTTTTTTAATGAGTCATTCTCGACCTTGTATTTATATTAGATCGTTAATCAATTACCGATTGGAAAGTTCATTTCAATTAAAACGAGAAAATGTTATTATGCGTTTTGGTCCTGAGTTTGGACCCTCTTTAATGAAAATGTTATTAAAGTCAAATTCTGAAAGAAAAAACAGCAAATCGTATAACATAGAAAAAATAAATAAATGAAGAAAAAGAAAAGTTTGATTAAGTGACAAAATTTTAAGTAATAAAATAAAATTAGTTAATAAATAGAATAAATTACTCAAATATGTTAATTTGTTAATTTGTTAATTTTATGTCCTTCAGACTTGAAACATTTTGAATGGAATGATTAAACTCGTTTTGACAAGGTATATTTTACTGTTTTTTTAACAAGTGGACTTCTTTCAAATGTTTTTAATCTGTTTGTCAACATTTGTTCACAACATGCAATACTCGTCATATTTGAGTAATTTATTTTATTTATTTACTTATTTCAGTGAATTACTAAAAATTTTGACCCTTAAACGAACTTTCCTTCTTTTTACATTCTCATCCTTGAGAAT
The DNA here is from genome assembly GCF_010883055.1 of Belonocnema kinseyi. Classification (NCBI taxonomy): domain Eukaryota; kingdom Metazoa; phylum Arthropoda; class Insecta; order Hymenoptera; family Cynipidae; genus Belonocnema; species Belonocnema kinseyi. The sequence continues at coordinate 83,234,343 of NC_046658.1, read as the reverse complement.
GTAATCGTCCAAATTTTCGATCCCTGGGTTTTAACGGATCTTTACGTCTTGGCACTTATAGAATCCGAAAACCATAAAATTTTATTGGTGTCGGTTTGTATCTCTGTATGCCTGTATGTATGGTTACCTGAATGTTGTAGCCATGCTAACTTTTGAAGGATTTGTCCAATCGAGTACGCATTTAATACACTTCTGAATGTACCCAAAATAAAAGCTAAGTTCGTTAATCAGATATTTCGAACCAAAATTAAAAAATTGAGAGCATTTTCAACATTTTGAAATTTTTTTTCAAAATTTAAAAAATTTTGGTCAACGTTTCTTATAGATGGGTGAAAGACTTGCAAATTATCTAAATAAAATTTTTCATTTTGATGAAAATTAGAAAAGTTATATACTTTTCAATACTTTGAAAATTTTCAAAAAATATAAAAAAATATTTTTTCCATAGATCCAAAAATCTTTCGATTAGCCCAAAATTAAGAAAATTATAGCATTTTCAAAATTTTCAAATTTTTTTCTTAATATTATAAAATTTTTGTCAAAGTTTCTTATAGATGGGTAAAAGACTTGCAAATTATCCCAATAAAATTTTTATTTTTGATGAAAATTAGAAAAGTTATATACTTTTCAAAATTTTGAAAATTTTCAAAAAATAGACAAAATTTTTTTTTTTCATAGGTCCAAAAATTTCATTCAAACTTTTTCACTAGATACCAAATATATTTCAAAACTATTCTAGCCGAAATTTTTGATTATCCCAAAATTAAAAAAATTAGAGCCTGTATAACCTAACTGTTAAGCGCGAAGCGCGATTATCGCAATGAGAATGTAATCGTTAAGGCCGTAGGTACTTTGAGAACCTTCTTTACTGACAAATTAAAAAAAAAGTGTTCAGCTTCACTTAAGAAAAGGGAAAATGATTAAACAACCACAGCGGGGCCCTATTGGGATCAGGAAAAATAAAATGTGAACATTATCTTGCAATATAAGAATAAGCAGTACCAGATCAAAATACACACAACAAAATTTTAATAGACATTTGATATAATAGTTTTTAACATAGAATGTAGAAAATTTCGCATTGTGTTCTGTGCACAAATGTGGAGGATAATGCAAAGACCGAGCGCGGAGCGCGAGGTAATTATAATATCAAGCGCGAAGCGCGAGAAGCAATAGTCGCGCGCCCTAGGCGCGCTCAAATCAGCGAGCGAAGCGAGCCGCGCGCCCAGCGCGTATTGAGAATGTGCCCGTGATGCAGGCGGATTTATTTATTTATTGTTAGTATGTTATGCGATTTGTTGTTTTTTATGTCAGAATTTGACTTTAATACAATTTTGATAAAAGAGGGTCCAAAATCAGCACCGAAAAGTTTAATAACATTATCTTGTTTTAATTTAAATGGCCGTTCCAATTGATGACTGATGAAGGATCTAGATTCAGTTCTTTTAAATAAAATCAATGCTGATAAAATACATTGAATGCAGTATGAAACACTTTAAATTCCTAAGATATCATATCGAAATATATTGCATTTGCAATAAAGTAATAGAATTTTCAACCAAAATAGTCGAATTTTTAACCCAAATACAAATTTTTACAAAACTGTTGAGTTTTAAAATGAAAAGACTAAACAATTTAGAAAACAGTGGACTTTTAACCCAAAAGATTATTTTTCAAGCAAAAAATACGACTTTTATGAGGCAGTGGAATTATCAACCTGAAAAGTTGAATCTTCGCCAAAAAATATATTCTTCAAAAATGAAAGATGAATTTTTAACTAAACAGTTGAATTAAAAAAAAAATTGTGAACAAGGTAGTTGTACGAGGGTAGTTCAATAAGTCCTTAGAATGACCAACAGATGGCGCGCGAATCGCTCCAAATCATCTGTTTTCAGTCAGCACCACTCCCGACTAGAT
>NC_046658.1:83226752-83232326 GCF_010883055.1 Belonocnema kinseyi | reverse complement strand
GGTGAATATTATGCATCATTATTAGAGCAGCTGAAAGAAGAAATTAAAAAAAACGACCACATTTGGTGAGAAAAAAAATTCTCTTTCATCACGACAACGCCCAAGTTCACACATGCTTCGTTTCAATGGCTAAAATTGAAGAACTAAAATTCGAATTGGTCGAACACCTAACGTATTCACCAGATTTAGCCCCCAGTGACTTTTTCTTATTTCCAAACTTGAAAAAATGGCTCGGTGGACAGAGATTTCCAGACAACGAAGACGTCATTGCCTCTGTAAGTTCTTATTTTGAGGAACTTCCGAAAACGCACTTTTCTGAAGGATTAAAAAAACTTGAAAAGCGATTGACCAAGTCAATCTCCATAATAATATAATATCTCCATAACATAATCTCCAAGGAGATTATGTTGAAAAATAAAAAAAAAATTTACCCAAAAAAATTGTTTTTATACTTCATTTTAAGGACTTATTGAACTACCCTTGTATATACAACCAAATAGTTGAACTTTCAATCATAAGAGACGAATTTCCAAGACAATTGTTAAATTTTTAGAAAAAAGACGAGATTTTCGAAAGACAGTTGAATTTTAAGACAAAAAATTAATTTTCAAACAAAGAATATTACTTTTTCATCATAAAAGATTACTTAGTTCTCAAATCTATTACTTAAATCTGATAAGGTAACTTTTGTTTTCCATTGTTTTCTGAATTGGAAAAGGGAAGTTTTCGGTTTTAAAAGTTTCAGTGAGTCTAATGGGGATAAATTTTGTATTTTATCATATGACTTGGGATTAAACAGGGTATTTTTTTTGTTTAATTTTGTTGCTGTTAAATTTTTTAGTTTGAAATATATATTTTATATAGTTTTTATATTAAAAATTGTTCCGTTTTTGAATAATTAAATTTAAAGCAGTTTCAGTTTCAATTCCTTATTTGTCTTAAATGTTTGGAATTTAATTTTTTTCGTTGAATATTATTTAATTTTTAATTAAACATTTGAAAAATTGAAAAGTTTTAAGTCAAATTTGAACAATCGCAAGAAACAAGTATTTTAAGTGTTAAGAATTTTCTTTAGTCATAAGTATGGAAAAAAAAACATTTGACCTTCAACAATTAACTTAACTTTTTAAAAATTATGGTTTTATTATTTATTCGTAGATATAACCGTTCGCTAGATTTTGTGCAGATAGCATCTTTATCATCGATTCATGACTCTTTTGATATCAATAAATAATGATTATGATCAATTGAAAGGGCGTAATACCCCTATGTAAACAGCAGTGCAATTTTTTTTTCATTTATGTCAAAATAGTTGTATTTATCCGTAATTAGTTGCAACTATTTAACAAGATGGAAATTGTAAATATTTAAATTATTAGCCTACAACAATGTACAATTTTCGCTTGGAAATCTTAAAAACTAAATAAGTTAAAATATAATGCTTGAAACAATGTAACCATTGTAAGGAATCATCTGCAATTTCAATGTATGAAATGTACAGAAAGTTGAAGGAGTAATTGGACTTCAGAAAGGCTTTAGTAATCTAGCATCACGCGTGTCATTTAGCTATTTGGTTAATCATATAAATAGAACCATAGAGGGACGTAGAAAGTGGCGAGTCTAATTTAGCGGTTCTTGCTTTTCACGATCTTCATGGTGGCAGAGATCTTCTAGCTATTCTGAGCAAATTGCACGAAACACATTACGTATGGTTGTATGACCATCAATGAAAACGTGTGGTGCATTTAAGCTTTCCTGATGGCAAAGCAAGAAAATCTAAAGGATAAAATATATGAAGCTGGTATTAGCAAACTAACACTGTCGGCAGCAAGAAATTACTTATGTATTAAAGGTAATGAAAAACTTAAAAAAATCTTGGTGATGTAATGGAAGCTCTCAATTATGATGAAGACTCAAAGGCTCAATTCTAATTATTTCTACCTCAGGATGCCCAGCGCGAGTCTATTATAAAATTCTCGTGCATTTTCTTTACACTTCCCGCAGCCTTTCTGAAAATTTTCGAAGAAATTTGATTTAAAAAATGCTTTCTTATAAAAAATAATTTCCATGGCAATTTACTGTGTTTTGAAAAAATAAGGTTAATAATGTTCAAAAAATAGTTTATGAGTTTTGCCCCATACTGACATCGAAATGTAAATCTTCAGTCGGCTAGTGTGCGCAGTTGCGTATACGACTAGCAACATGTACGTATCGCATTCCAGGATGACGGGACGCACCGAATAAAGAGTGTACATTAAATTTTGCCAAAAACTTGGCCTTCATGTTCGGAAACCATAAATGTTCCATAAATGACAGAACTATATCTTATCCGTGAGTAAATTTATTTCGGCTCATAAGTTTGAGCGCGCCTAGGGCGAGTGACTGTTGGTTATCGTGTTTCGCGCTCGATTATGTATTTACCTCGCATATTTCTCCCACATTTGCGCAAAGAATTTTTTAAATTAAAGATCAAACCATCGGCAACTGCAATTTGGTGATGGTGAATTCTCTTTTGTTAAAGCTCATTTGACTTTAACGGACACATGTTGATTACGTATCTCGTGCTTTTCACTCGATTTTGTGCAAAATGTGACCTTTTATACATTACATTCAACACTGTTATGTTAAAAGTATATTATATTTATTTCTCCACCTTGACCTAAGATTTCTTATTCAACAATTTCAGAATAATGTGCAAATTTAATTTTTCATGATTACTTTAATATTTTCTCCTTATCCCATGTAGGAATCTAATAAGGTATATCTAATACGGCTGGGATCCGGTTAAAGTGTCACGGTAAATTGGTCGGATCCCGGCTTGAGTACCGGCCGGGATCCGGTCGGGCATTCAGCCACCATGAGGTTAAAAATATTGCTTCAGGCAAGAAATTTGTAACTTGTTTTGACTTTTAAGGCGCATCGTAAAGAATACGGCGGACTTAAGGTCAAATCAAGTTTCCTAATTATGGCAAGGAAATTGGAGTAGAATTTTCACCACTCATAATAGAAACTCGTAGCAATTGTTTCACGTTGGAAAACATGTGGTGATTTTAGGTTAGGAAGGTACACAGAAAAAATGTATTTACAAGAGTATAATTCAATTAAAACTAATAATTATCCGCGAACCAAGTGGGGTTTTCAGACTGATTACTGAAACAAGGTTGATTTTAATTACGGATCTCAATTTTATTTGCAAACTTCGAGGAAATGACGCGACGTAAGTGTAATGTGCACTCTCCTTCGAAGTGCGAAACTGAAAATTAGTGAGTGTCTACGCAGTCATCAGACGCAGAAAGGGATACACATGGCGGTAAATTTCAAAGTGTACATACTAAACATTGTGTGAAAATAGTGAAAATTGTAATATTTCTGCTGATGCACATACTAAAATTGATAACAGTTTTATTTAATAAGTTGAAACATTCAGAAAAATATAATGTTCTTTTTAAAGAATTTAAAACAGCTATTTTGCTCTAATAAATCTTTAAATTATACTTTTTAAATGGTAATTCATCTGTCATCCATAGTGACGTATTTGATAACATCACACCTCTTAAAAAATGTGTAATTTTGACAAAAAAATTATCCCGGCCAATGCCCGGTCGACTCCCGACCATGAGATATAATCAGGATTGGCCAGGACAGTAACCAGCCGGCTCCAGACTTGGTGACTCGAGAAAAATGTAGCCCGACCGGCTGCCGATCGGTTCCGGTCCATGAAACCCAGCCAGAGGTAGCCCGGCCGGGATCCGACCAGAAACCTTATTGTAGTAAGGCCAACCGGGGAAATTTCTACACAGGATGTTGCACACATTTTTATTATCAGCTATCCTGAAAAATGTATGATTTCAATCAATATATATTATTACAATTCACAATATTCATTGGTATAGTAACATACGTATTTATTTTGTCTTGTTTTTATAACTAAAATGGGCACATTATACAAAAAATGGTTATTAAACATTTTATTGATATTTTTGTAGTTTTTCATCAAATTAATTTGTTTAATTTTAATATTATCTTTTAAGACTGAAACAAGAAATACACATCCTAGCGTAAAGTGGTGCCAAGCAAATTTGTAGATATAATCTATGTGAACAATTTTCTTAAATAAAATGTTACTGTAACTTGTGTCGTTTTCGATAAAGTTCATTTGGCTGTTTTTAATATAATGAAGTTTTTTAATAAGAGTTCATAACAAAACTTGTTGATCTTTTTTAGTCAAACAACTTTTGTTTTTTCATTTTTATCGTCTCTTGTGTGGTTTTTATAAAAATATAATTTTCTATTTTCAATCTTATTTTTGATGGCTAAAAGAAACCCTACTCGTCCTGTCTAAAAATAATTAATAACAAAACTAAAAAATCCTTTTTGGAGGGACATTTATTGTCTTTTAATTTTTTCTTTGTGCCTTGTGTCGTTTTAACAAAAATTTAGTTGCCTTATTTTCATTTTTGTTATTTTACGAATAAAAAAACAATGTGTTTTATCAAAAAGTGGTTTATGACCAATTTGTAGATCTTTTTCAAGTGCGCAATTTTTGTCTATTCATCTTGTTTTGTATCTTGCATGGTTTGACCCTAAGATGGAATTTTCAATTTTTCCTTATTTTTCGTGGGATAAAAATTTTAATTTTCGATTTAAAAAAAATACAATAAGTTGTTATGATAATCTTGTAAGCCTTTCAAAAATTGAAGATTTTCAATTCTTTACTTTTTTCGTACCATGTGTTGTTCGGCTTAAAATGTTAATTTTCATTTGGGGAGGGGGGGGGGGATTTTGAAAATGCTATAACTCTGCCAATTTTTTTTATCGAAAAAAGTCATGAGGATAAATTGTTCAAATTTCCAAGTACTACAGATAGAAATTTCAAATCTTGAAAAAAAGGGTCTCACAAACTTTCAAACTGCTTTAACTTTTTAAATTTGTATCCAAAATAGGTGGCGAACAAACTTGACCTACAGTTTCCAATACTAAAAGAGTGTACCATAGCCAATCTAATAGAATGTTATTTTCAAAAGTTATCGTGCTCTCAGACAGACATAAAGACAGGCTTTGTGTAAACCTGATATAAAATCTACAGAAAAATACAACATTTTTTTTTAAAAACCTTTGTAAAGAATTGTCTTGTGATCGGAATTTCTCAAATGCCGAAATAATATAAATAACATATTAATAACTCTTAATTTAATATTTAAATAATATTTAGTAAAAACAAATAAAAGAAAATAGTTATTAAATACGTACTGTTTATGGGTACGAAATTTTCCGTAAGACTAAACGCTTCCCGAACTCGTTCAGGACCTACGTTACGGAAAATTCCGTACGCGTAGACAGTGCCGTTGAACATTTTATGGTTACGGAACTTTTCGTAACACTAACCTTTTTTCCAGCTGTCCAGGGTTAATGTTACGGAAAAGTTTGTAAACATAAACAGTTCCTATTAAATGATGAGCACAGGGAGAAAAGAAATACCAGGTGTATACATATGAAACTGGTATTGCCATCTAGCGGCCAGTAGGCACACTTGTAGGCACTGTCGGAACTTACCATTTGTGCTAATTGGCGTAT